>NC_088239.1:23882240-24101325 GCF_036934945.1 Oncorhynchus masou masou | reverse complement strand
CTGTCCTTTCTCTTGATTCTCTCTCTCTGCTGGTCTTTTTAGGTTACCTTCTCTGTCTCTCATTCCTCAGCTGTTCTACATCTGCCCTAACTAGCTCTTTCACTCTTCCACACCTGTTCTCTCTTCCCCCTCTGATTAGGTCTCTATTTCTCTCTCTGTTCCTGCTACTTTCAGTGTCTGATTCTTGTTTGTGTTTCTTGATGCCAGAAGCAAGCTGTCGTCTCGTTTGCTTCCACCTTGTCCTGTCCTGTCGGAGTCTGCCTGGCAGGAGCATCCTGCACTATACTAACGTTCTTTTTGTTCCGCTGACAACGTTGGAAGAGGATTTATGCCATTCCTGTATTTTCATTAAAGAACTCTGTTTTCTGTTAAAACCGCTTTTGGGTCTTCACTCAAGTTCATAACAGAAGAATCAGACCAAGAATGGACCCAGCGGCTCCGGACCCTTTTCACTCCGCCGTCGAGATCCAGGGAGCGATGCTAGGCAGACACGAGGAGGAATTGTCTGCTGCTCAACATGCCGTTGAGACCCTGGCCGTCCAAGTCTCCGACCTCACAAGACAGGTTCACCAACTCCACCTCGATCCACCGCCCACTTCCAGGGTTTCCGAGTCTCCGGAGCCCAGGATCAACAACCCGCCGTGTTACTCTGGGGAGCCCACTGAGTGCCGCTCATTCCTCACTCAGTGTGATGTGGTGTTCTCTCTCCAGCCCAACACTTACTCCAGGAGCGCAGCCCGCATCGCCTACGTCATTTCTCTCCTTACCGGACGGGGCGCGTGAGTGGGGCACGGCAGTCTGGGAGGCGAGGGCTGAGTGTATTAACCAGTATCAGGACTTTAAGGAGGAGATGATACGGGTTTTTGACCGTTCTGTTTTTGGCGAGGAGGCTTCCAGGGCCCTGTCTTCCCTATGTCAGGGGAATAGATCCATAACGGATTATTCTATTGAGTTTCGCACTCTCGCTGCCTCTAGTGACTGGAACGAGCCGGCTTTGCTCGCTCGTTTTCTGGAGGGTCTCCACGTCGAGGTTAAGGATGAGATCCTCTCCCGGGAGGTTCCTTCCAGTCTGGACTCCTTAATAGCTCTCGCTATTCGCATAGAGCGACGGTTTGATCTTCGTCGCCGAGCTCGTGGAAAGGAGCTCACGTTCTCCGTTGCTCCCCTCTCCACATCACTGCCACCTGCCGCATCACTGCCACCCTCCTCCGCCGGCTCGGATGCTGAGCCTATGCAGCTGGGGGTATTCGCATCTCGGCCAAG
Source organism: Oncorhynchus masou masou (assembly GCF_036934945.1). NCBI lineage: Eukaryota > Metazoa > Chordata > Actinopteri > Salmoniformes > Salmonidae > Oncorhynchus > Oncorhynchus masou. Next base: position 24,100,062 of record NC_088239.1, on the reverse strand, counting down.
GAGAGGGAACGGAGAATCACCAATCGCCTCTGTCTCTACTGCGGCTCCGCTGGTCATTTTGTCACCTCATGTCCAGTAAAAGCCAGAGCTCATCAGTAAGAGGAGGGCTACTGGTGAGCGCAACTACTCAGGCCTCTCCTTCTGGATCACGCACTACCTTTCCGGTCCATCTCCGCTGGCCCGGTTCATCTGCTTCCTGCAGTGCCTTGATAGACTCTGGGGCGGAGGGCTGTTTTATGGACGAGACCTGGGCTCGGGAACATGACATTCCTCTCAGACAGTTAGGGAGCCCAGGGCCTTGTTCGCTTTAGATGGTAGTTCTCTCCCCAAGATTCAGCGTGAGACGCTGCCTTTAACCCTCACTGTCTCTGGTAATCATAAGCGAAACCATTTCTTTTTTAATTTTTCGTTCACCTTTTACACCTGTTGTTTTGGGTCATCCCTGGCTAGTGCGCCATAACCCTTCTATTAATTGGTCTAGTAATACTATCCTATCCTGGAATGTTTCTTGTCATGTAACCTGTTTAATGTCTGCTATCCCTCCTGTTTCCTCTGTCTCTTCTTCACAGGAGGAGCCTGGCGATTTGACAGGGGTGCCGGAGGAGTATCACGATCTGCGCACGGTGTTCAGTCGTTCCAAGGCCACTTCTCTCCCTCCACACCGGTCGTATGACTGTAGTATTGATCTCCTTCCGGGAACTACTCCCCCGGGGTAGATTATACTCTCTGTCGGCTCCCGAACGAAGGCTCTCGAGGATTATTTGTCGGCTCGGGCCGACGCCGGTACCATAGTCTCCTTCCTCCTCCCCGCCGGAGCGGGATTTTTTTTTGTTCAGAAGAAGGACGGGTCCCTGCGCCCATGCGTGGATTATCGAGGGCTGAATGACATAACAGTTAAGAATCGTTATCCGCTCTTATGTCTTCAGCCTTCGAGATCCTGCAGGGAGCCAGGTTTTTCACCAAATTGACCTTCGTAACGCCTACCATCTCGTGCGCATCAGGGAGGGGGACGAGTGGAAGATTTAACACCCGTTAGGGCACTTTGAATACCGGGGTTCTTCCTTTCGGGCCACGCGCCTCCAGCTGTCTTTCAGGCACCAGTTAACGACGTCCTGAGAGACATGCTGAACATTTTTGTTTTCGTTTACATGGACGATATCCTGATTTTTTCACCGTCTCTCTCGATTCATGTTCAGCACGTGCGATGCGCCGTCCCTCCAGCGCCTTTGAGAGAACTGTCTTTGCGTGAAGGCTGAGAAGTGTACTTTTCATGCCACCTCTGTCCCTTTCTCGGTTCCGTTATTTCCGCTGAGGGCATTAAGATGGATCCCGCTTAAGGTCCAGGCTGTCATTGACTGGGTCTGTTCCAAGTCACGCGCCGAGCTGCAGCGCTTCTGGGCTTCGCTAATTTCTACCGTCGTTTCATCCGTAATTTCGGTCAGGTGGCAGCTCCTCTCACAGCCCTTACTTCTGTTAAGACGTGCTTTAAGTGGTCCGTTTCCGCCCAGGAGCTTTTGATCTTCTTAAGAATCGCTTTACATCCGCACCTATTCTTGTTACACCTGACATCTCTAGACAGTTTGTTGCTGAGGCTGACGCACACAGAGGTGGGCGTGGGAGCCATTCTTTCAGCGCTCTCTCTGACGGCAAGGTCCATCCTGCGCGTTTTTCTTCATCGCTTATCGCCGTCAGAACGTAACTACATGATGTTGGTAACGCTGAACTGCTCGCCATCCGCTTAGCCCTAGGCGAATGGCGACAGTGGTTGGAGGGGCGACCGTTCCTTTTGTCGTTTGGACTGACCATAGGAACCTTGAGTACATCCGTTCAGCCAAACGACTTTAATGCGCGTCAGGCTCGTTGGGCTCTGTTTTTCGCTCGTTTCGAGTTTGTTATTTCTTATCGTCCGGGCTCAAAAACACCAAACCTGATGCTTTATCTCGCCTCTTCAGTTCTTCTGAGGTCTCCACCGACCCCGATGGGATTCTCCCTGAGGGGCGTGTTGTCGGGTTGACTGTCTGGGAATTGAGAGGCAGGTAAAGCTGGGGCACTCGCTCACACTCCGTCGCGAGCTTGTCCTAGGAACCTTCTGTTCGTTCCCGTTCCTACTCGTCCGGCCGTTCTTCAGTGGGCCCACTCTGCCAAGTTAGCCGCCACCCCGGCGTTCGGGTACGTCGCTTCCATTCGCCAGCGTTTCTGGTGGCCCACTCGGAACGTGACGCGCGTCATTTGTCGCCGCTTGTTCGGTCTGCGCGCAGACTAAATCTGGGAACTCTCCTGCCGGCCGTCTCAGACCGCTTCCATTCCTCTCGACCGTGGTCTCACATCGCTTTAGATTTTATCACCGGACTGCCTTCATCAGCGGGGAAGACAGTTATTCTTACGGTTGTCGATAGATTCTCTAAGGCGGCTCATTTCATTCCTCTCGATAAGCTCCCCTTCTGCTAAGGAGACGGCTCAGATCATTATCGAGAATGTTTTCCGAATTCATGGCCTTCCGTCTGACGCCGTTTCCGACAGAGGTCCGCAGTTCACGCCTCAATTTTGGAGGGAGTTTTGCCGTTTGATTGGGGCTTCCGTCCAGTCTCTCTCGTCCGCTTTCATCCCCAGTCTAACGGTCAAGCCGAACGGGGCCAATCAGACTGTTGGTCGCATTTTACGCAGTCTTTCTTTTCGTAACCCTGCGTCTTGGTCAGAACAGCTCCCCTGGGCAGAGTACGCCCACAACTCGCTTCCCCTCGTCTGCTACCGGTCTATCCCCTTTTCAGTGTAGCTCGGGTACCAGCCTCCGCTGTTCTCATCTCAGCTCGAGTCCTGCGTCCCCTCCGCTCAGGCTTTTGTCCAGCGTTGCAGCGCACCTGGAAGGGGGTCAGGTCGGCACTTTGCCGTAATAGGGCGCAGACTGTGAGGGCCGCTAATAAAGCGTAGGACCAAGAGTCCTAGATATTGTTGCGGTCAGAGAGTATGGCTCTCCACTCAGAACCTTCCCCTTAAGACAGCTTCTCAGCAAGTTGGCCCCGCGGTTCATTGGTCCGTTCCGTATTTCCCAGGTCATTAATCCTGTCGAGTGCGACTTCTTCTCCCGCGCTATCTTCTTCGCGTTCACCCGGTCTTCCATGTCTCCTGTGTTAAGCCCGTTCTTCGCGCCCCCGCCGTCCCTCCCCCCATCCTTGTCGAGGGCGCACCCATCTACAGGGTTCGTAAGATTTTGGACATGCGCCCTCGGGGCCGTGGTCAGTACCTAGTGGATTGGGAGGGGCGGTCCTGAGGAGAGGAGTTGGGTTCCCTCTCGGGACGTGCTGACCGTTCGCTGATCGATGATTTCCTCCGTTGCCGCCAGGTTTTCCTCGAGTGCGCCAGGAGGCGCTCGGGTGAGTGGGGGTACTGTCATGTCTTGTTATGTCTGTTCCTGTCCTTTCTCTTGATTCTCTCTCTCTGCTGGTCTTTTTAGGTTACCTTCTCTGTCTCTCATTCCTCAGCTGTTCTACATCTGCCCTAACTAGCTCTTTCACTCTTCACACCTGTTCTCTTCCCTCTGATTAGGTCTCTATTTCTTTCTCTGTTCCTGCTACTTTCAGTGTCTGATTCTTGTTTGTGTTTTTGATGCCAGAAGCAAGCTGTCGTCTCGCTTGCTTCCACCTTGTCCTGTCCTGTCGGAGTCTGCCTGGCTGAAGCATCCTGCACTATACTAACGTTCTTTTTGTTCCCCTGACAACGTTGGAAGAGGATTTATGCCATTCCTGTATTGTCATTAAAGAACTCTGTTTTCTGTTAAAACCGCTTTTGGGTCTTCACTCAAGTTCATAACACCTCTCAGTCTACCCAGAGTCATTCACTTCACACAACTCACTCAAGAACAAGAACTACAGCAAACACTAGACAATGACAGTCAGGTTAAACATACTGTACTGTAAAGCAAACGTTCAATACTAATTCCCACCAATATCCATGTCATCATGTTCAACTAATTGACACGGTTTCCAGTGAACAAGGTTTTATAAAGCGAAGACACACAACAACTAAAAGTAAATACTGCTAACTATTCAAGGATGATTTGTTGCAACCACTCAGGATTTACAGTCGTTTACAGAGTTACGTCTTGACCTGTTATCCTGACGGAGATTTACAGCATATAGGATACAAGGCAAACATCCCCCTGTAGTGTTTATAATGCTACAGGGAACACTTAGTGACCTCACACCCTACAGCCAGGGTACTTACCATCTTACAAACACGGCCCTACTGTATATGTCAGTGTCCGTCTCTCAGGAAAAGACGTGAGTGATGTATTTACAGTGTGTCTGAGATAAACCTGCCATCTCCTCAGACCAATTCCTCAGAGCCCCCCCCCTCCCCCCCCCCCTCCACCCCACTTTTCCACTGTGGTTTGGAGAGGAGGGATTGTCAGATGAAGATGCATGGTGTCTGGGCTGTGGACCCATCTGGGCTATGGATTCCCGTGTGTCCTGTGTGTGTGTGTGTCCTGTGTGTGTGTGTCCTGTGTGTGTGTGTAGTCCCGTCAATCCACACTGTTGCAAAGTAGCTGATGACAGGGTCTTTGTTTTCACTGGGGCTCACTGATGATTCCAGAGATAGGCCCAACTACCCATTCAAAACAAACCACGCACGCACAGACACACAAACCCACACTCAGCTTTAAAGAGAGGTTTTATCAACCACAAGACACAGTAATCATCCGAAAGACAATTACCTCAACTTATGGTCCTTCAAATCACCTTCATCAAGACAGGTATCAACTAATTCACCTGTAAAACTGAATCACTTATCAGTTGTCAAGCTCATTACTTCAACAGCTAATGTATTACTCATTTTGACAAGGGAACCAACATTCATGCTCGATCTGAACGTTAAACTTTAAAATGTTGAACAATAAATGTTCAATCTGAGGCGATAAGTAACTAAGAGGTAAAGTAGGTGGAGACCTTGTTGTGCTCCTGTAGTGAAATATAGAGAGAATGTGTTTGTAGGCCACAGTGGTCTGGTCTGGTCCCCAGTATACTGCACTCCCCAGAGACATGCACACACACACGTACACACACACGCACGAGGGACATAACATTTTGAGGATCAAATTAAGAATTAAAGTTTATTCGTCACGTACACAGATTTGCATATGTTACCGAAGGTGTAGCGAAATGCTTGTGTTTCTAGCTCCAACAGGGCAGTAACAGCTAGCAATACAAAACAATACAGACATGATCTAAAAAGTAAAAAGAAAGAAATTAAGAAATTGTTACGTCCGTCGTCGGAATGAGACCAAAGCGCAGCGTGGAAAGTGTACGTCTTTCTTTATTTTTTGATGAACACCAACAAAACAGCACACAAACGTAACGTTCTGCATGCTACCTAGTAACTGTGCAAAAGCAAGATCCCACAAACCCAGGTGGAAAACAGGCTGCCTAAGTATGATTCCCAATCAGAGACACCAACAGACAGCTGCCTCTGATTGGGAACCATACCCGGCCAACAAAGAAATAGAAAACTGGAATGCCCACCCAAATCACACCCTGACCTAACCAAATAGAGAAATAAACAGGCTCTCTAAGGTCAGGGCGTGACAGAAATATCAGAATGAGAAATGTCAGAGTCCAGAATATACACTATATATAAATAAATACATGTAAATAAATAAATAATGGTGTTTATAGACAGTATATGAATAAAACAAGGTGTGTACAGCAGTAGTTATATAGGATCACCCATGACTGGTACACAGTATATACACACAAAGTGGATGAAACAGTAAGTAAACATTAAAGTGACCAGTACTCAATGATTATGTACATAGGACAACAGTCTCTAAGGTGCAGGGTGGAGTACCGAGTGGTAGCCGGCTAGAACAGTAACTAAGGTTCAGGGCAGGGTACTAGGCAGAATCCATCTAGTTGTGACTATTTAACAGTCTGATGGTCTGGACAAATAATAATGATCTTGGCCTTCCGGTGACACCGGGTGCTGTAGATGTCCTGGAGGACAGGCAGCGTGCCCCAGATGATGCGTTGGGTTGACCGCACCACCCTCTGGAGAGCCCTGCGGTTGTGGACAGTGCAGTTCCCGAAAACACGCGGTGATACAGCCCGACAGGACGCGCCCAATGGTGCATCTATAGAAGTTCGTAAGGGGCCGAGACACATTTCTTCGCACCCCCATGGGGCCCTTGTGTTGAGGATCAGCGTGGCAGAGGTGTTGTTGCTTACCTTAACCACTTGGGGTCGGCCCGTCAGGAAGTCCAGGACCTAGTTGCACAGGGAGGGTTTCAGTCCCAGGGTACCGAGCTTAGTGATGAGCTTTGAGGGCACTATGGTGTTGAAGGCAGAACTGTAGTCCATGAACAGCATTCTTACATAGGCATTTCTCTTGCCCAGGTGGGATAGGGCAGTGTGAAGTTGAATGGCGATTGTGTCATCCGTGGATCTGTTGAAGCGGTATGCCAATTGTAGTTGGTCTAGGGTGTCAGGTAAGGTGGAGGTGATGAGATCCTTAACTAGCCTCTCGAAGCACTTCATGATGACAGAAGTGAGTTCTACGGGGCGATAGTAATTTAGTTTAGTTACCTTCACTTTCTTGGGTACAGGAACAATGGTGGACATCTTGAAGCAAGTGGGGACAACAGACTGGGATAAGGAGAGATTGAATATGTCCGCAAACACTCCAGCCAGCTGGTCTGCACACACTTCAGAGCCGGCAGCTTTGTGAGGTTAATCACGCTTAAATGTCTTATTCAAGTCTGCCACAGAGGACGAGAGCACCCAGTCCTCGTGAGCGGAGGGGGCCCACATCGAAAGGTCAACACTGTTTTCCTTGAAGAACGTTTGACCAATTTAACTTCAGATTCCGCCGTTTCACATTTCTAAATTACTCCAAACAAATGTCAAGGTGTTTTGGATATCCTGGGTTGACTTACATTTACATTTTAGTAATTTAGCAGACACTCTTATCCAGAGCAACTTACAATAGAATCCATACATTTTCCTACTGAGAATCGAACCCACAACCTTGGCGTTGAAAAGGCCATGCGCTACCAACTGAGCCCCACGGGACCACAACTTGAGGGTATTGGTTTGGGATAGGGATAAAACATAAACAAAAATCGAGTTCCCATCACTGATTTTATAAACGCAAACCCACGAAGCTGGAGCCCCCCACCCCCGTTCCCAGCCCTCTTGATGGTAATAGCGCTCACTGTTGTCCCTAGTGGCCGGTTTTGAACGCACCTGCTGACATCCAGGGTACCCGGACAGACGTTGGATTTGAAGTGGATCTTGAGCGATCTGGCTGGATGTACAGATGAACAAGATAACCTAGAAACGAAATACCAGATTGAGTCCCAAATGGCCCACTATTCCCTATATAGTGTACAACTTTTGACCAGGGATTCAGAGAAAGGGCTCTGTTGAAATGTAGCGTACTAAATAAGGAAAAGGGTGCCATTTGGAACACTGCTCCAATATTATTTGCTTAAATCATAAATAAATAAAATATGACAAAGACGTATCTTTGTTCTGTCTTCACAGGAAGGTTAAACTGTGGTGGGAGCTGAGTATCCTGTTTAGTGTTCTCAAGGGGTTACAGGGTGTGTGTGTGTGTGTGTGTGTGTGTGTGTGTGTGTGTGTGTGTGTGTGTGTCTGCCTGTGGGCCTTCTGTGGCAGAGTTCTCAGGGTGGGGGGAGCAGAGGGTAATGTGGTATTGATAGTTTATCACCTCCTCTCGCTGTAAGCCCTCTATCCAACATCTGACCCTAGGCTCTCCTCCCAACGAGAACCAGACCTGGAGGAGCATCAGAAACATCAGTTGTGATGGAACAGCTCTCAGCTTGTTGTTGAAACCTCCTGGAGGGTTTACCTTGGTGGTGGGCAACGTGTGTTTGATGAGAGAGTGAGCAATCAAGATAGAAAGAGTGAAAAAGAAGACAGATATCTGTGTTGTGATGAGCTTGGTGGTATAAAGAAAGTGGGGAGAGGGATGAGAAGAGAAATAGATGTTCCTTGGAGGGTTGCGGCTCACATACCTAAATAGACCATGGCTCATCCCTCAATAGCCATAGTTCTCAGGGGAACAAATGGAACCAATTCACGCGCCTGGAGAGGAACCTCAGAGGCCCAGGAATCTCCTCCTGTACGTCCCAAACGGCACCCTATTCCCTATATAGTGCATTACTTTTGAACAGGGCCAATAATGAATAGGGCGCCATTTGGGATACAACCCTTGGCTTTCCCCACATGCTGCTTTCCTTCAGGAGAGCTCTAGCACGACTGGATATCTCTTCCTTCCCTTGGTTTTTAACATCTTATCGTATAGACCAGGGACGTCAAACATACAAGCAAGTGGTAGAATTTTATTGATTTGTATAAATATATATATTTTTTTTAATGCTTGGGGGGGAACAAACTTAATATACTTTAAAATTACTAAAACCAAGTGGAAACTATGCAGAAATGATAATGGACCTACATTCATAACATCTGACTTTGTTCAGCTCGCCAATAATCACGGAAAGGAAAGCTAGAAAGTCAGGAAGGATATAAAACATTTTTTGTGTGAATTTTGATGGAGAGGAAATATAACATTTTCCGAATGTGGCCCCGAATGCGGGGCAACATTGGTTTGACACCCCTGGTATAGACTGAAGATTTAATGTCTGCCTTTAACTTTCTCGCATGGAAAAGTTATGTTTCCTGGATCAAGAGGCTTAGAACACAAACGCAGGAGGTTCTGATTTAGTATTTGACAAAGCAGCAGCCCCCTTAACAGATGGGATGATTTCTACATGCACTGTGTGTCAAGTAAATTGATCAAGACTTTGGTACAACTGTTTTTCCTGTATTTGACAAGGAGCACCAACAGTCGATTGACGCAATGAATGATAAACAAAAAGAGACTCTGGACGCAAGTCCATACGGTCACGTTTTAAGGCCATAAAGGACAAATAAAAGCATGAAATGTTCTCTCCAATAGACGTGTTTCCTTGTCAAGCGTTCCAGCCACGGCTGCTGTAATGACCATTTACCCTGTGCATTGGCTGAGTGGGGTAGCTTCCTACTGAGTCCAGCCCCGTCGCTCTGATCTGTCAACCTGAAAAATTACCAGGAGAGACTTCAAAGAGCCAGGTACACACACACTAGGACCAGGTCTCCTCACACACACACGCACGCACGCACGCACACACACACACACACACACACACACACACACACACACACACACACACACACACACACACACACACACACACACACACACACACACACACACACACACACACACACACAGGGGCCAGGTTTATTCTCTCACACACACAGTGGGCCTCTCTACCTTCATCTGCCTTCAGTTCCCATCCCAGTGCCAGGAGAGTAAAATACTTTTAGATGAAAATTGGTTTAATTAAAATGATTGAAATCCTTTGAGGATGGGGGTTGGTATAAAACAACATGCTGACAAGCATTACACATCTACACCTTCTTATAAACATGGTTGTGTCCAATATGGCACCCTATTCACTATAAAGTGCCCTACATTTGGCCAGGGAGGATTGAGCTCTGGTCAAAAATAGTGCACTATGTAGGGAATATAGGGTTTAATTTGAGACGCAGGCCTGACGCACAATACTATTTTCCTACGTTGGACATATTCCATAATTGTTTGAGACAACAATAAAGAACTTTGTAGACAAATGTGAATACTTCAATGGATGATTCAAAAACAGGTCTCCATCTTTCCCATCAGTGGGTTGTGTGTTTGTGTGTGTGTGTGTGTGTGTGTGTGTGTGTGTGTGTGTGTGTGTGTGTGTGTGTGTGTGTGTGTGTGTGTGTGTGTGTGTGTGTGTGCGTGTGTGTGTGTGTGTGTGTGTGTGTGTGTGTGTGTGTGTGTGTGTGTGTGTGTGTGTGTGTGTGTGTGTGTGTGTGTGTGTGTGTGTGTGTGTGTGTGTGTGTGTGTTTGTGTGTGTGTGTGTTCTTCCTGTGTTTTATGGTGTCTTGTGTTAGAATCATTTAGGAGCAGGCAAAAGGGAGAGAGGAACTGGAGTTTTACATGTCCTGCATGTGTAACCACTTAGAGAGGAGAGAAAGTGACAAAACAGTCATTATCCTGCTGAAGTTGAAATACAACCATTCATCATCATGTCCCATTCATTTACCTTCACCCTCTTTGCATCTCTTTCATAACACAAATCCAACGGCTTCATCACGAATGCTCTTATCATCAATATACATCTATTGAGAGAGAGAAAGAGAGAGTAAATGAGAAAGAGAAAAAGAAAGAGATAGAGAGGAAAAGAAAGAGGGAGATAGGTGAAGAGAAATAGGGCATAGTTCAGCATTTCAGCAGTAGGAAAGTAGCAGATCAGAAGGCTAATATTAAAAAAGCCTTAAAGCTGGAATGTGAAATTGTGGGTCAGCCGCCTCATTCCACACCTGGGTTTAAATACTATTTGAAATCATTTCAAATACTTTAGTTGGGCTTGATAGACCTTACCAAGAGAAATTATAACCAATAGAATAGTTGCAAAACTGCAAACCCCGCCCATCTGGCACTCCAGGCAGGCTAAAGCAAACAGCAAAAGTATTAGAAAAGTTCAGAATAGCCTTTGAACCCAGGTCTGCCCCATTTACACTATTCTGGTCTGGAAAGACTTTCCAGCTCTAACATTGACTACAATAACACACCCAGACACCAGCTGTAACACTGACTACAATAACACACCGTTGTTGAGAACTCAACCGATATGGGAGCATGGAAATTACTAGACGTTTTACAGTGCAATAAGTCAGAGATGGGAGAGAAAGAGGGAGGGAGGGAGGGAGGGAGGGAGGGGGGAGGGAGGGAGGGAGGGGAGTGGAGAGAGCTTGAACAGAGTATCAGTTATATTGGAGAGAGCAAACATAAGCTGTCCTCCTCCCTTCCCCTCTCCTCTCTCTCTCTCTCAACACTGAGACCTGCACACCAGGAGTGGGTGGAGGAGTTAGGTGTAACCCTATCCAACCAAACAGCTCCTTATCTGGCTAAGGATCAAACTTTCAGGAGCATGCTGTCATTTCTTCCCCCAGCTCTGACAACTTACATGGCCGTCCGTTTGGTGTGGACAGACCTGACTCTGTAAAGTCATGTAACTCCTACACTTGGTGGAATGAATGCTCTCAACTAGTTCCGTTGGGAAGGGGATGCTGTGAGTGCGGTGGCTGGTGGTTGGGTTGGAGGGGATAATAATATGGTGTTTACTTCACATACAGTGACGTGCAAAAGTATTCATCCCCCTTGGCATTCTTCCTATTTTGTTGCATTACAACCTGTAATTAAATTGAATTTTATTTGGATTTCATGTAATGGACATACACAAAATAGTCCAAATTGTTGAGGTAAATTTTTTTTAAATGGTCATGTTTCCAAAAATTCAACAAAATAAAAAACGGAAAAGTGGTGCGTACATATGTATTCACTCCCTTTACCATGAGGCCACTAAATAAGATCTGGTGCAACCAATTACCTACAGAAGACACATACTTAGTTAAATGAAGTCCACCTGCGTGCAATCTAAGTGTCACATGATCTGTCACATGATCTCAGTGTTCTGAAAGGCCCCAGAGTCTGCAACACCACTAAGCAAGGGGCACCACCAAGCAAGCGTCACCATGAAGACAAAGGAGCTCTCTAAACAGGTCAGGGACAAAGTTGTGGAGATGTACAGATCAGGGTTGGGTTATAAAAACATATCTGAAACTGAAACATCCCATAGAGCACCATGAAACCCATTATTAAAAAATTGAAAGAATATGGCACCACAACAAACCTGCCAAGAGACGGCCGCCCACCAAAAAACTCCCTCGACAAGGCAAGGAGGGCATTAATCAATGAGGCAACAAAGAGACCAAAGACAATCCTGAAGGAGCTGTAAAGCTCCACAGCGGAGATTGCGGTATCTGTCCATAGGACCACTTTAAGCTGTACACTCCACAGAGCTGGGCTTTACAGAAGAGTGTCCAGAAAAAAAGCCCTTGCTTAAAGAAAAAAATAAGCAAATAGGCTTGGTGTTCACCAAAAGGCATGTGGGAGACTCCCCAAACATATGGAAGAAGATACACTGGTCAGATGAGACTAAAATGTAGCTTTTAGGTCATCAAGGAAAACGCTATATCTGGCGCAAACCCAATCCCAACACCTCTCATTTCCCCGAGAACACCATCCCATGTTTTTCATCTGCAGGGACTGGGAAACTGGTCAGAATTGAGGAATGATTGATGGCGCTAAATTACAGGGAAATTCTTGAGGGAAACCTGTTTCAGTCTTCCAGAGATTTGAGGCTGGGACGGAGGTTCACCTTCCAGTAGGACAATGACCCTAAGCATACTGCTAAAGCAACACTCAAGTGGTTTAAGGGTAAACATTTAAATGTCTTGGAATGGCCTAGTCAAAGCCCAGACCTCAATCCAATTGAGAATCTGTGGAATGACTTAAAGATTGCTGTACACCAGCGGAACCCATCCTACTTGAAATGGCTTGAAGAATGGGCAAAAATCCCAGTGGCTAGATGTACCGTGTATAGAGACTTGCAGCTTTGCAGCTGTAATTGCTGCAAAAGGTGTTGCTACAAAGTATTGACTTTGGGGGGGTTCAAGTTGTTTCTTTGTCTTGTTTCTTGTTTGTTCCACAGTAAAAAATGTTTTGCATCTTCAAAGTGGTAGGCATGTTGTGTAAATCAAATGATACAAATCCCACCAAAAACACATTTTAATTCCAGGTTGTAAGGCAACAAAATAGGAAAAATGCCAAGGGGGTGAATACTTTCGCAATCCACTGTAGGTAGTCAGGCTTGGGTAATCTGAACCTAGGAACCTTATTGGTCCTGGTCCAAAATAGTGCACTATATAGAGAGGGTTAGGGTGCCAGTTGGGACGTCATAGAGAAAAAGGGAAACAAGGAAAAATCATCTACGGGATAAAGGTGACAGTTCACTACAGCAACCTACTGAAGAATGATTTTGAGATAAATGTCCCAAATGGTTCCCTATTCCCTATATAGACCACACTATATGCGACACGGTCCTATAGAGTGCCATTTGGGATGCAACCCTATTGAAACTGTTCCAACTTCATGGTAGCTAAGTCTTACTGGGAGTTAGAACTTTTGTCTTCAGGACACTTTTACATTAAGCCATGTGTCTGGTCTGGCCATCTTCATTATCCAATGAACTTAAAGACGATCTCACTTTGATATAAACGCAACATGTAACATTTTGGTCCAATGTTCCATGAGATGAAATAAAAGATCCCAGCAATTTTCCATATGTACAAAAAGCTTATTCCTATGTAATTTTGTTCACATATTTTTTTACATCCCGGTTAGTGAGAATTTCTCCTTTGGCAAGATTATACATCCACCTGACAGTTGTGGCATATCAAGAAGTGGATTAAACAGCATAATAATTACACAGGTGTGTACACTTGTGCTGGGGATAATAAGAAGGCCACCCTAAAATGTGCAGTTTTGTCACACAATGCCACAGATGTCTCAAGTTGAGGGAGCGTGCAATTGGCGTACTGATTGCTGGAATGTCCAACAGATATGTTGCCAGATATTTTTATTTTAAATTCTCTACCATAAGCCACCTCCAACATCATTTTAGAGAATTTAGCACTATGTCCAACCGGCCTCACAACCCAGGCCCACCCATGGCTGATAAATTAGGCCCTAATCTATTTATTTCAATTCACTGATTTCCTTATATGAACTTTAACTCAGTAAAATCGTTGAAAGTATTGCATGTTGTGGCTATTTTTAGGTTCTGTACACATTATCTACAGCAGACATTTACATTGTAGCCATCTATCTGAACATCTCCAAATGTTTTGAATGTACTCACCAAACTTTATGGTAAGCTTTCTGTGAGTAAGCTATTTATCTGGCCATCTCTGGCCATCTCTAGCTGTTTTATTTCAGGTGTGTGTGCATATGTGTGTTACCTGACTGAGACCTGTAGATGACTGAACCATCTGGGAGCTGCAAACTAAGGACCTGGTGGAAGAGGAGCAGCAGAGGCTGAGACAGGACACACATGCACACAAACTAAAAAAATAACAAAGAAGTGGGTCCTTTAACAAATGATAGTAGGTAACCACTGCATTACCTGTGTGTAATCTAGTGAAAGCCACCAGCTGCGTTGTGTTTTCTTGTCTGTATCCTGAATGGCACCATATTCCCTATATAGTGGACTACTTTGACCAGGGCCCTTAGGGTTCTAGTCAAAAGCAGTGCTTGTCATAGAGAATAGGATGCCATTAGGGACTCAGTCCTTGTCACAGATTACTTCAAAGAGATAATCCAAGGAGGTTAGAATCACAACACTAAACCAGATGCCCGTCTACAAACCCATTTCCATAGTTCTAAGGGAAGGTAACACTGCTGCTACCTCGCTCTATCAAATTTGATTTGTCACATGCTTTGTAAACAACAGGTGTAGACTAACAGTGAAAAACTTGCTTACGGGCCCTTCCCAACAATACAGAAAGAAAGTAAATAGAGAAATAATACATAAGTAAAACATGTAATAATAAAAGTAATAATAAATCATCGATGTGCAGGGGTACGAGGTAATTGAGGTAGATACAGTGGGGCAAAAAAGTATTTAGTCAGCCACCAATTGTGCAAGTTCTCCCACTTAAAAAAATGAGAGGCCAGTAATTTCCATCATAGGTACATTTCAACTATAACAGACAAAATGAGAGAAAAAATTCAGAAAATCACATTGTAGGATTTTTAATTTATTTATTTGCAAATTATGGTGGAAAGTAAGTATTTGGTCAATAACAAAAAAAAATCTCAATACTTTGTTATATACCCTTTGTTGGCAATGACCGAGGTCAAACGTTTTCTGTAAGTCTTCACAAGGGTTTCACACACTGTTGCTGGTATTTTGGCCCATTCATCCATGCAGATCTCCTCTAGAGCAGTGATGTTTTGGGGCTGTTGCTGGGCAACATGGACTTTCAACTCCCTCCAAAGATTTTCTATGGGGTTGAGATCTGGAGACTGGCTAGGCCACTCCAGGACCTTGAAATGCTTCTTACAAAGCCACTCCTTCGTTGCCCGGGCGGTGTGTTTGAGATCATTGTCATGCTGAAAGACCCAGCCACGTTTTTTCTTCAATGCCCTTGCTGATGGAAGGAGGTTTTCACTCAAAATCTCACGATACATGGCCCCATTCATTCTTTCCTTTACATGGATCAGTCGTCCTGGACCCTTTGCATAAAAACAGCCCCAAAGCATGATGTTTCCACCCCCATGCTTCACAGTAGGTATGGTGTTCTTTGGATGCAACTCAGCATTCTTTGTCCTCCAAACACGACGAGTTCAGATGAAACTAAAATAGAACTTTTTGGTAAAAACTCATCATATGACATTCTCCCAATCTTCTTCTGGATCATCCAAATGCTCTCTAGCAAACTTCAGATGGGTCTGGGCATGTACTGGCTTAAGCAAGGGGACACGTCTGGCACTGCAGGATTTGAGTCCCTGGCGGCGTAGTGTGTTACTGATGGTAGGCTTTGTTACTTTGGTCCCAGCTCTCTGCAGGTCATTCACTCAGTCCCCCCGTGTGGTTCTGGGATTTTTGCTCACCGTTCTTGTGATCATTTTGACCCCACGGGGTGAGATCTTGCGTGGAGCCCCAGATCGAGGGAGATTATCAGTGGTCTTGTATGTCTTCAATTTCCTAATAATTGCTCCCACAGTTGATTTCTTCAAACCAAGCTGCTTACCTATTGCAGATTCAGTCTTCCCAGCCTGGCGCAGGTCTACAATTTTGTTTCTGGTGTCCTTTGACAGCTCTTTGGTCTTGGCCATAGTGGAGTTTGGAGTGTGACTGTTTGAGGTTGTGGACTGGTGTCTTTTATACTGATAACAAGTTCAAACAGGTGCCATTAATACAGGTAACGAGTGGAGGACAGAGGAGCCTCTTAAAGAAGAAGTTACAGGTCTGTGAGAGCCAGAAATCTTGCTTGTTTGTAGGCGACCAAATACTTATTTTCCACCACAATTTGCAAATAAATTCATAAAAAATCCTACAATGTGATTTTCTGATTTTTTTCTTCTAATTTTGTCTGTCATAGTTGAAGTGTACCTATGATGAAAATGACAGGCCTCTCATCTTTTTAAGTGGGAGAACTTGCACAATTGGTGGCTGACTAAATACTTTTTTGCCCCACTGTATGTACATATAGATACGGGTAAAGTGACATAATAAACAGTAGCATCAGCTTATATGATGACAAAAGTGAGTGCAAAAAGAGTCATTGCAGATAGTTAAATAGGTGACCATTTCTAGGACCTTCCTCTATCACCGCCTGGTATAGAAGTCATGGATGGCAGGGAGTTTGACCCCAGTGATGTATTGCGCTGTACGCAGTTCCCTCAGTAGCACCTGGTGGTCTGATGCCAAGCAGTTGCCATCCCAAGTTGTGATGCAGCCAGTCAGATGCTCTCGTTGGTGCAGCTGTATCACTTTTTGAGGATCTGAGGTCCCATTCCAAATCTTTTCAGCCTCCTGAGTGGGAAGAAGCATTGTAGTGCCGTCTTCATGACTCTGTTGGTGTGTGGACCATGATAGGTCCTCAGCGATGTGGACGCTGAGGAACTTGCAGCTCTCGACCTGCTCCAGGTGAATGGGGGCGTGCTTGGCCCTCCGTTTCCTATAGTCCACGATCAGCTCCTTTGTCAATAGCTTACTGATGAGCTTGGAGGGCACTATGGTGTTGAACGTTGAGCTGTAGTCAATAAACTCCATACTCACATAGGTGTTCCTTTTGTCCAGGTGGGAATGGGCGGTGTGGAGTGCAATAGAGATTGCATCATATGTGGATATTTCGGGGCAGTATGCAAATTGGAGTGAGTCCAGGGTGTCTGGTAGGATGGTGTGGATGTGAGCCATGACCAGCCTTTCAAATGATTTCATGGCTACATGTGAGTGTTACGGGTCGATGGTCATTTAGACCGGTTATCTTGGCATTTTTTGGGCAAAGGGACTATGGTTGTCTACTTGAAACTTGTAAGTATAGAGACTGGGTTGAAAAGGTTGAGAGGTTGAAAATGTCAGTCAAGACACATGCCAGCTGGTCAGTGCATGCTCTGAGTACGTACCCTGGTAATCCATCTAGTCCTGAGGCCTGTGTGCAACCAAGGTGCATGAATTCAAATCAAATGTTATTAGTCACATGCGCAGAATACAACAGTGAAAGGCTTACTTACAAGCCCCTAACCGACAATGCAGTTTAAAGAATAAGAATAAGAAGTAAAAGTAACAAGTAATTAAAGAGCAGCAGTAAAATAATAATAGCGAGACTATATGCAGGGGGTACCGGTACAGAGTCAATGTGCGGGGTACTGGTTAGTCGAGGTAATTGAGGTAATATGTACATGTAGGCAGAGTTAAAGCAACTATGCATAGATAATAACAGAGAGTAGCAGTGGCGTAAAAGAGGGGGGCAATGCAAAGTCTGGGTAGCCATTTGTTTCGATGTTCAGGAGTCTTTTGGCTTGGGCGTAGAAGCTGTTTCGAAGCCTCTTGGACCTAGACTTGGCGCTCCGGTACCGGTTGCCATGCGGTAGCAGAGAGAACAGCCTATGACTAGGGGGGCTGGAGTCTGACAATTTTTTGGGCCTTCCTCTGACACCGCCTGGTATGGAGGTCCTAGATGTCAGGAAGCTTGGCCCCAGTGATGCACTGGGCCGTATGCACTACCCTCTGTAGTGCCTTGAGGTCGAAGGCCGAGCATTTGCCATACCAGGCGGTGATGCAATGAGTCAGGATGCTCTCGATGGTGCAGCTGTAGAACCTTTTGAGGTTTAAACTGAAGTGAAGACAAAATTCAGAACCTCTCTAAAGACAGTAGAAGTTGATACAAGTGCTTGTTTATGGTTAAAAGTAGAACCTGTTCTAAACTTCTCCACAGTTCTTTCCAAAGCTCTACACAGTATATTCTGGAATGGATGGCTCAAAAAACAATAGGGAAAAGATTATTAGATTCCGAGGACTTCAACACTAATACAGAACTTCTCACAAATAATACAACTACTCAAGATAATAATCAAAGACAAATTAATAGGTGACTGCAAATCAATCATTTGGAGAAAGTATCTAAACATGTCAGAATATGTCGATTTTTTTTTGAGCAATGATAGGATTCACTTCTCCATTTTGGATCTTCACCGACTCGTTTCCTTTACACAGTTTCGTAAATCATAATTCATATAGAGGAAGCTGGCACTGTCTGGTTAAGCCATTTTCATTACCGAATGAACTTCAAGACAAACTCGCTTCATGTATTGCTCACTATATTATCTACAGCGGACATTTACACTGAAGCCAACTATCTGAACTTCTCCAAATGTTTTGGATGTACTCACCAAACTTGTTGGTAAACTTTCTGTGAGTATGGGTGGTAGGTAGCCCAGCAGTTAAGGAGTTAGACCTGTAGCCGAAAGGCCGCCTGTTCGAATCCTGGGCCGGTCCCAGGAAAAAAAAGAGGGGAAATTTATCTGGCAACTGGAGGGCTAACAACAATCCCCTACCTTTGCACCCTTGAGCAAAGCCATGTAGATGACTGAACCATATGGGAGCTGCAATCTGAGGACTTGGTGGAAGAGGAGAAGCAGGGGCTGAGACAGGACACACACACACACACACACACACACACACACACACACACACACACACACAGAGAGAGAACCACTAAAACAATTACAGAGAAGTGGTTCCTTTGACAAATGATAGTCGGTAACCATTGCATTACCTGTTAGCCTCAACAGCCAGCCAGTATGTAATTTAGTGAAAGCCACCAGCTATGGTGTTTCCTTGTCGGCATCCTAAATGGCATCCTATTCCCTATATTGTACACTACTTTGACCAGGGTCCATATGGTTCTAGTCAAAAGTAGTGCCCGACATAGGGAGTAGGATGCCATTTGTGTAGGGAATAGGATGCCATTTGGGACACAATCCTTGTCACAGATTACTTCAAAGAGATAACCCCAGGAGGTTAGAATTACAACACTAAACCAGATGCCTGTCTACAAATCAATTTCCATGCTTTTCAATAGTTCTAAGGGAAGTGAACACTGCTGCTCTCCAAGATGCATTAATTGAGGAGAAACTGAAGTGAAGACACAATTTAGAACCTCTCTAAAGACAGTAGAAGTTGATACAAGTGCTTGTTTATGGTTAAAAGTAGAACCTGTTCTAAACTTCTCCACAGTTCTTTCCAAAGGTCTACACAGTATATTCTGGAATGGATGGCTCAAAAAACAATAGGGAAAAGATTACTAGATTCAGAAGCCTCCAACAATAATACAGAACTTCTCATAAATAATACAACTACTCAAGATAATAATCAAAGACAAATTAATAGGCGACTGCAAATCAATCATTTGGAGCAAGTATCTAAACATGTCAGACTATGTTGAAAAATAGCATTATATAAAATTGTCCATTTTCTACTGTAATGATAGGATTTACTTCTCCATTTTGGATCTTCACTGACTCGTTTCCTGTACACAGTTTCCAGAATCATAACTCATATAGAGGAAGCTGACACAGAAGGTTGCAGATTGTAAATCGTACTATAAGTAAGGTAACTCTAGCCCACCGTGTTTAAAATCCCAGAAGAGGAGAGGCACCACCTCATATGTCCACGTTACAGATGTTAGCTACAGTCCGGACGAAAGGGGTCACTACAAGTGCAGGAAAATGTTTATGTCCCAAATGGCAACCTGTTCCCTATGAAGCTCTTTATTTTTGCACTACTTTTAACCAGTGCTCAAAAGCAGTGCACTAGATAGGGAATAGGGTTCCATTTGTGACGCAGTCAGGCCAATGTTTCACGTTTTCAAAGATTTGTAAACTGATCCCCATTTGAAATGGAATCAGCTTCAGAGCAGAACATGTCTGTAATAAAGAGAGATAGCCTGAGAGTCATGAACTACTGAACACAGGGAATAAGTCCCAAGTGGCACCCTATTCCCTACATCACGTATCAAACTCATTCCACGGAGGGCTGAGTGTCTGCAGGTTTTCCCTGCTCCCTTGATTGATGAATTATTGTCACTAATTAGTAAAGATCTCCCCTCACCTGGTTGTCTAGGTCTTAATTGAAAGGATAAACAAAAAAAACTGTCCTCCATGGAATGAGTTTGTCACGCCTGCCCTACATAGCGCACTACTTTTGACCAGATCCCAATGGGGCCTGGTCAAATGTAGTGCACTATATAGGGTACCATATGGGACACAACCTGCACCTATGTGATTGACACCTCCGGCACCAGATGTAAGAGAGTACAGTAGGCCTGATTTCACTGTGCCCATTCCCTGACGCTTTGATCAATAAGATGGCCTGCATCTGCTTGAGATTTTCCTGGGACACACACGGACTCCGTCCTAAATGGCACACTTTTCCCTATTTAGTGCACTACTTTTGACCAAGGCACATAGGGCCCTGTTCAAAAGTAGTGTGCCATGTCAGCAATAGGGTGCCATTTGGGACACGACCACACTCTATGTACCCTTAAACAGCCAAGGGGAATCAAACCCCTGACTAGCTTGGTTTATTTAACACAGAATACTTAGACAGTTGTTGATCTGTATTTTGATGAACTGTTACAAGTTCAAGTTGAAACTCCCGAGCTCCTTACAGCACTCTCAGCTCTCTGGTTGTGTCTTAAATGGCATCCTATTTCCTATATAGTGCACTACTTTTGGCCAGAGCCCTCTCGGCCCTCGTCAAAAGTAGTGCACTACAAAGGGAATAAGGTACAATTTGGGACAAACTCTTGCTGCTCTCGTAAAGTTCTTCAGAAGCCTGGAGGTTCCGGTCCCAATCCCATGATGCAGCGATGGAACTTCTGAACGTTCCATGTGTCTTAATCCTCCAGAGCTCTTGTGGTGGCAGTCCTAATCAGCGTGTTGTTCCGCCGCTCGGAACGTTAGAGAACAAGAGCCAGGGGGACTTCTAGAACCCAGAAAGATCAGAGGCCTGGTTTCCATCTCTGACAAAAACATCAATATCTCCCAGTCCCCATGCACTCTCTCAGAGGTTGAGTTCCAAATGGCACCCTATCCCTTATATAGTGCACTACTTTTGACCAGAGTAATTTGGGCCCTGGTCAAAAGTAGCGCATTATGTAGGGAAGAGGGGGCCATTTGGGATATGGGATAGAGAGAACTCCTCCTCTTTCTGCATCTCCCCAGGTCACAGATTCCATATACTGATATATCAATCTGAATCAGATCTCTGTATGTAGCTTACGTCATACAGTACAGTGAGTACACGTCAAGCCCAAGTGATTGGCGAACGATCATATAGAAACAAATATGAGAAGAATACCTCTGATATCAAAAGCATAGGAAGAATTACGTTGAGCGTACAGAACAGGCCTTTTAACCACACTGAACGCATTATCATAGCTGACTTGAAAAGCACAACATACCTTCCCGTTTATATAATCATATAACATCAGTCACAATGACCACTTTGTGACTTCTCTTCTCCTTTGGTTAAATTTGCCTCCCATCATCCCGTGCAAGAGAGAGAGAGGGAATCTCCCTATACTCCTTCACTCTCCCCTGGTAGTTCTGTAGTTGTTATGTATGGAATCATGGCCACTCATCCACACAGAGCCCATAAGGCAGACAAATGGTCCTTCACAGCCGTGGATTTATACACCATTTGTCTCCAGGCAGTCATGCTGCAACCCTATGGGCCCTGGTCGTAATAAGTGCATTATATAGGGAATAGGGAGCCACTTAGGACGCATTAGAGTGTTTTTATTTTGAATGATATCTCATATCTGTCTCTGTTCTGTGTACAGCAGTGGTGGCACTTTGAAATCAGAGGGCAGACGAATTGTAAAGACTGGAATGAATGTAATCAAACATATGGAAACCATGTGTTTGATATGGTTTCATTCCAGACATTACTATGAGCAGTCTTCCCCTCACCAGCCCCCTGTGGTGTAACTGTACTGTGCTTTAACAGAGCACTCACAGCCGCTAAACTATTACACTCTCTCAAAGCTATGCACAGAGAGACAGAGAGAGACACGATAATTAACTAAATGAGACAAACACCAAATTGAGACTCTGCACGCAGAATTCTGTAAAAATGTCCTGCATGTACAATGTAAAACACCAAATAATGCATGCAGAGACGTTAAATGTAGAATTTGTAGAAGCGATTACCAAACCTTCCTTAACAAAGCCATCACCTACAGAGAGATGAGCCTGGAGAAAAGTCTCGTTAGCAAGCTGGTAAATCATGAGAAAACAAAAAGACTATTATTTCCAATGTGTCAAGTAATTAACCAAAAAAACTGAGCAAATTAGAATGCTATTTGGCCCTAAACAGAGGATACACTGACTGACCCAGAATCATGGAAAGCTTTGACTATGTATAGACTCAGTAAGCCATTGCTATTGAGAAAGACCACCATCGGCAGACTTATCTCCCTCAGATTACACAAACACAAAGAAATTGAAAACAAATACAATTTTGATAAACTCCCATATCTACTGGGTAAAATACCAGTGTGCCATCCCAGCAGCAATATTTGTGACCTGTTGCCACAAGGGCAACCAGTGAAGAACAAACACCATTGTAAATACAACCCATATTTGTGTTTATTTATTTTGCCTTTTGTACTTTTAACTATTTGCACATCGTTACAACCATGCATATAGCCATCATATGACATTTGAAACGCCTCTATTGCTTTGGAACTTTTGTGAGTGTAATGTTTACTGTTCATTTTATATTGTTTATTTGACTTTAGTTTATTATCTATTTCACTTGCTTTGGCAATTTAAACATGTTTCCCATGCCAATAAAGACCTTTGAATTGAATAGAGAGCATCAGCATCTGCCTCTGGTGTGTCCTCCAGGTCATCAATCAAGGCCCCTATCGCCAAGGAGATACTGCAGCAGATATTACCATCCCAGACCGCATCGTTAGAGCAGACAGAGAGCCACGTTGTTTTACACACCATGACATCATCGTGTGATCGCAGTTCTAGCCTACAGCCAACTCTGCTTTGAGAACTCATTTGGCTTGTGTCCCAAATGGCACCCTATTTCTTACATTGTGCACTACTTTTGACCAGAGTATGGGGCCCTAGTCAAAAGTAATGCGCCACCTACTCTTTACATCAGAGCTGCCCAACCCTCTTCCTGGAGATCTAACATCCTGTGGGTTTTCAGTCCAATCCTAATTCAACACACCTTCTCCTACTAATTAGCTGCTCAACAAGACCTTAACTAGCTGAATCAGAACGGCTAAATTAGGGTTGGACTGAAAACTTACAGGACAGTAGATCTCCAGGAAGAGGGTTGGGCAGCCCTGCTTTACATAGAGCTCTATGGGCTTTGGTCAAATGTAGTGCACTATATAGAGAATAGGGTTCCATTTTGGACACAGCCTTGGAATACCACCCTGGGAATATAGGAATTTACTGGCCGAAACAGAAATGATTTGTAAAGATTAGCAGGGAATTGCTATTGAGTTTATGTTCACGCAGCATTCCAAGACAGTACATACAGTACTTCAGGAAGGCTGAATGGAATCTTTCTGAGGTGGGTTCTGAGGTGGATAAGCAGTTCTGGTGACAGTACAAGGCTGAGAAAATAAACATGACATTGGGAATTGGGAATTGGATGCTTAGCCAACATAAACAGTGTGACGCAAACTGGCAAAAGTCTTTCAAAATTACTCGACTAATCCAAGAATCAAACAGGCTTGGGCCACAACCTCTCTGAGTGTGGGATCTTGGCTCGGTAATGACTGGAACTGACACAGTGGGCGACAGACATAAGCCATCTTCACTGGTCCATACCAGAGAAGACAACAACAACAAAAACAATTCCCAGAATCTTTGCCCTACATGAACTAGCCAAGCAAAAGTATTTCAAAACTACTCCACTAATCCAAGTATCAAACATAGTTGAACCACAACGTTTCTGAGTGCGGGAGCCTGGTTAGGTACTGACTCGAATTAAGATAACACCATAAAACCATTTCCCCGAAGCTGTGCCCACCCAGCCATCCCTCCTACCCACCACATGCCATGCCGACCTAACCCAGAATCAACCCACTAACCAGAACCCTCAGCTCTGAGACTTAGTATGCCATCCAAATGGCACCCTATTCCCTTTATAATGCACTACCTTTGACCAGGGCACATCATTCTCCAGTCAAAAGTAGTGTACTACAGGTAGATGCCAAATAAATATAAACACAAGCTGGCGCACACCCAGAATAATAGTTTGTGTGGAGGTGCTGACTAATGGCGAATAAACTATAAACTATTAAAATAAAGAATGTCGCACACTCCATGTATAATCTCCCAGCAATTTAATGGTTATTTACCAACATGACTGTGCCTACTTCAGAGTAATGTCATGAATACTTGAACCAGGTTATGTAGAAACAGAGTGCAATTTGTGTAACCAATGACAGTAGTGAGGGGTGTGTCATAATGATTAAGTTCATTCAAATTAATTTGTGAAATTGTTAAAAAACAGTATATGGCATATTAAATATTTTAGGCTATTGTTATCATATAGAAACATAGTTGAATATTATACATCATATTAGCATCAACATACATTATTGTTTCATTCAATTTCACAAAATAATTTCATATTTCATTTTATTTTTGCTACATGTAATCTTTTGGTTCAACCTTAATATATAATGAGCATCATCCACAGGGGGAACATATTAGGTGTACGCTAATAAGCTGTAAAAAAAATTTTTCAATTTATAAGACTTGTTCATAAAGGAAAATTTGTTCATAAGATGGGCCTGAGATCAAAGTCAATATTCAGACCACTAGGGGTCAATGTTTTTAGACAGGATATCCAGTAAGCCTCCCTTTGTAGTAGTAGGATCTCGATGTTACCTCCTCTCCTTGGTAGAGCAACATGCTCAATGCTTGTGTATTTGAGGGAGGAGATTGAATGGTTAGCTTCCACAAAGTCAGCTGCTACTGGATAGTCAATGTTCTTACACCTGATTGAGCTGCGAGGTTCAGCTATGCATTGTTTTTAATTGTCTTCTCGTTTGTTCTACGTAGGCTTTTCCCCATGAACAGGTGATGAGATACTCCCTTGGTCTTGCATGAGATGACACAGGGATCTTTCAACCTGTAAGTGGGTGTCTGAAGAAAGACGTTTTTATTGCACTGTGCGCATGAGCCACATTTGTAGTTCCCATTTGGGATAGGTGTCAAGAGTGTCTGTGTGGGCTCAGGGGGCATGTCAGATCACACCAAACTATCTGCAATACTGCGACCACGCTTATCGACCACGGGTTCCTTGAAGAGGTGTGCGATTTATTTTGTCTGATTGCAGAATATGCCAATGCTTTTTCAGGATTGCTTTCATTTTCTCTGAACACTTGGTGTACTTAGTGCAAAAGATGGTTGCGTTGTTTTTCTTCTTTGGTTGAGTTTTTAGTAATTCCACTCTTGGTTTTTGAGATATTTTCATCATTGCAGCATCAAGAGTTTTGTCCTTGTAGCCTCTCATTTTGAATTTATCTGTCATTTTTTTAGCATCGCTGTCAAAATCTGACTAGTGGCCACAGATTAGTTTAACCCTGCATAACTGGCTATATGGTAGACCATTCTTGAGGGGAAGGAGATCCATACTATCTGCACATATTAAATTTTTAATTTCACCTTTATTTAACCAGGTAGGTTAGTTGAGAACAAGTTCTCATTTGCAACTGCGACCTGGCCAAGATAAAGCAAAGCAGTTCGACACATACAACAACACAGAGTTACACATGGAATAAACAAACATACAATCAATAATACAGCAGAAAAATCTATATACAGCATGTGCAAATGAGGTAGGATAAGAGGGCAATACATAGGCCATGGTGGCGAAGTAATTACAATATAGCAATTAAACACTGGAGTGATAGATGTGCAGAAGATGAATGTGCAAGTAGAGATACTGTGGTGCAAAGGAGCAAGATGGATAAATAAATACAGTTTGGGGATGAAGTAGATCGGATGGGCTATTTACAGATGAGCTATGTACAGGTGCAGTGTTATATAGCAAGGTATTGTGATCTGTGGGCTTTGTGTATAAGTCTGTGTGTAATGCATCATTCTCTTTGATGATCCATAAGTCCAGGTAGTTCATTTTTCTCTCATCAGTCTGCATGGTGAATTTGAGGTATTCAGAGCTCTCGTTTAGTAGAGATTGGAATTAATTTAGTTCCTGCTGACTTCCTTCCCAGAGCACAAAGACATCATCTATGTATCTCTTCCATAGAAGTATTTTAGAAAGTATGGTGTGTGTCTCTGTTTTAAAAAGGAATGCAGATTTCCATAGTTGGGGAGATAGGGGAGCCCATGGCTACACCCCGAATTTGAAGGAAAAAGTCTGACTCAAAAACAAAATAGTTATAGGATAATACCAGTTCAGTAAGTTGTAAGATGCAGTCATTGGATGGAGCAAGGGTAGAATCTCTCTGCTGAAGGAAGTGTTGCAGCGCCTGCAAGCCTCCAGTGTGTGGGATGTTAGTGTACAAGCTCTCCACACCAAAAGTGGCCAGCAGGGTGCCCTCTGGTATCCTTCCTGAGCCCTCTATCAATGAGATCATGTGACTAGTGTCTTTGGCATAAAATGGGAGATTCTCAACCATCGGTTTAATGTGGTAATCCACAAATGTAGAAATGTTGGATGTCACAGAGTCGATTACTGCTACAATGGGTCTACCTGGAGGAGGAGACAATGGGTCTACCTAGAGGAGGAGACACTTGTTTGTGTAATTTAGCGACTGTATAGAAAGTTGGTATCTTGGGAAATTTCACATCTTCTTTTTTAGCGATTTGTCCTGATTCCAAAAACTTTCCACTGTGGATGAGATCTTATGCTTGAATTCCAGGGTAGGGTCACAATTCAGTTTGTGATAGAAGTCACCTTTAGATAGGTGTCGGCGACATTCATTCACATAGTCACATTTGTTTTGTATACAAATTCCTCCTCCTTTGTCAAATTTTTTTATGATATTCGAAGGATCTGACTTATTGTCCTTAAGAGCCATTCTCTCGTCTCTACTCAGATTATCATGGGATTTGTGATTCTGTTTGTCTTTCAGTAAGTCACCTACATCATTTTCAACAATCCTACAGAAGGTTTCTATGGATGCATTTCGTTTGGGGGGAGGTACAAATGAACTTTTTGCTCTAAATGTGGTTCTCTCAGAGTTCTCAGGTACCTTCAGCTATGTTAATGGCTCCATATCCTCCTTGACTCACGATAGGAAAGGTAATTCTAGTGATTAGCGTGGTAGACCTATGCATTCATCTCACTGAGGATGACATTTCAAGTGTCATGTAAGATTCACTCTTATTAAAGACTTCAAGCAATCTCAGATTACGGGGGAAAAAAATTGAATAGATCTATCTGGACGTCAAAGTCAATAATGTATGCAGTGGGTAGAAATGTTAACCCCTTATTGAGAACACGGAGGTGAGCGGATGTCAGGGTCTTACTTGACAAGTTGAAGACATTTAGCTCCCGTAGGACTGGGGTCCCGTCCTGGGTCTCAATTGATAGGTGCCGCGGGGTGGTAGGGGAATACAGGCAGCTGCCAATATAAAAGGAAACACTTAAATAATTGAGGGTTCTGGCGGTTCTGTTATGGTGTGGGGCACATTTGTCTGGCATGGTATAGGTCCACTCAACCCCTTAGAGGGCAAGGTAAACACCAATAAATGCACAGACATTCTGATTGATCCCCTTCAACCTATAGCAAATCATTTTTTATCCTGACAAGTGGCCCATCCACTGAGCACAAGTGGTCATTGAATGGTTTGATGAGCATGATAACGATGTAATCCATATACCATGGCTGTCTCAGTCACCAGATCTCAACCACATTGAACATTTCAAATCAAATCAAATCAAATTTTATTTGTCACATACACATGGTGAGCAGATGTTAATGCGAGTGTAGCGAAATGCTTGTGCTTCCAGTTCTGACAATGCAGTAATAACCAACAAGTAATCTAACTAACAATTCCAAAACTAATATCTTATACACAGTGTAAGGGGATAAAGAATATGTACATAAAGATATGAATGAGTGATGGTGCAGAGCAGCATAGGCAAGATACAGTAGATGGTATCGAGTACAGTATATACATATGAGATGAGTATGTAAACAAAGTGGCATAGTTAAAGTGGCTAGTGATACATGTATTACATAAGGATGCAGTAGATGATAGAGTACAGTATATACGCATACATATGAGATGAATAATGTAGGGTATGTAAACATTATATTAGGTAGCATTGTTTAAAGTGGCTAGTGATATATTTTACATCCTTTCCCATCAATTCCCATTATTGAAGTGGCTGGAGTTGAGTCAGTGTGTTGGCAGCAGCCACTCAATGTTAGTGGTTGCTGTTTAACAGTCTGATATAGATAGAAGCTGTTTTTCAGTCTCTCGGTCCCAGCTTTGATGCACCTGTACTGACCTCGCCTTCTGGATGATAGCGGGGTGAACAGGCAGTGGCTCGGGTGGGTGTTGTCCTTGATGATCTTTGTTGCCTTCCTGTAACATCGGGTGGTGTAGGTGTCCTGGAGGGCAGGTAGTTTGCCCCCGGTGATACGTTGTGCAGACCTCACTACCCTCTGGAGAGCCTTACGGTTGTGGGCGGAGCAGTTGCCGTACCAGGCGGTGATACAGCCCACCAGGATGCTCTCGATTGTGCATCTGTAGAAGCTTGTGAGTGTTTTTGGTGACAAGCCGAATTTCTTCAGCCTCCTGAGGTTGAAGAGGCGCTGCTGCGCCTTCTTCACGATGCTGTCTGTGTGAGTGGACCAATTTAGTTTGTCTGTGATGTGTATGCCGAGGAACTTAAAACTTACTACCCTCTCCACTACTGTTCCATCGATGTGGATAGGGGGTGTTCCCTCTGCTGTTTCCTGAAGTCCACAATCATCTCCTTAGTTTTGTTGACGTTGAGTGTGAGGTTATTGTCCTGACACCACACTCCGAGGGCCCTCACCTCCTCCCTGTAGGCTGTCTCGTCGTTGTTGGTAATCAAGCCTACCACTGTTGTGTCGTCCGCAAACTTGATGATTGAGTTGGAGACGTGCGTTGCCGCGCAGTCGTGGGTGAACAGGGAGTACAGGAGAGGGCTCAGAACACACCCTTGTGGGGCCCCAGTGTTGAGGATCAGCGGGGTGGAGATGTTGTTGCCTACCCTCACCACCTGGGGGCGGCCCGTCAGGAAGTCCAGTACCCAGTTGCACAGGGCGGGGTCGAGACCCAGGGTCTCGAGCTTGATGACGAGCTTGGAGGGTACTATGGTGTTAAATGCCGAGCTGTAGTCGATGAACAGCATTCTCACATAGGTTATTCCTCTTGTCCAGATGGGTTAGGGCAGGGTGCAGTGTGGTTGAGATTGCGTCGTCTGTGGACCTATTTGGGCGGTAAGCAAATTGGAGTGGGTCTAGGGTGTCAGGTAGGGTGGAGATGATAAGGTCCTTGACTAGTCTCTCAAAGCACTTCATGATGACGGAAGTGAGTGCTACGGGGCGGTAGTCGTTTAGCTCAGTTACCTTAGCTTTCTTGGGAACAGGAACAATGGTGGCCCTCTTGAAGCATGTGGGAACAGCAGACTGGTATAGGGAATGATTGAATATGTCCGTAAGCACACCAGCCAGCTGGTCTGCGCATGCTCTGAGGGCGCGGCTGGGGATGCCGTCTGGGCCTGCAGCCTTGCAAGGGTTAACACGTTTAAATGTTTTACTCACCTCGGCTGCAGTGAAGGAGAGACCGCATGTTTCCGTTGCAGGCCGTGTCAGTGGCACTGTATTGTCCTCAAAGCGGGCAAAAAAGTTATTTAGTCTGCCTGGGAGCAAGACATCCTGGTCCGTGACTGAGCTGGATTTCATCATGTAGTCCGTGATTGACTGTAGACCCTGCCACATACCTCTTGTGTGTCTGAGCCGTTGAATTGAGATTCTACTTTGTCTCTATACTGACGCTTAGCTTGTTTGATAGCCTTACGGAGGGAATAGCTGCACTGTTTGTATTCGGTCATGTTACCAGTCACCTTGCTCTGATTAAAAGCAGTGGTTCGCGCTTTCAGTTTCACGCGAATGCTGCCATCAATCCACGGTTTCTGGTTAGGGAATGTTTTAATCGTTGCTATGGGAACGACATCTTCAACGCACGTTCTAATGAACTCGCACACCGAATCAGCGTATTCGTCAATGTTGTTGCCTGACGCAATACGAAACATGTCCCAGTCCACATGATGGAAGCAGTCTTGGAGTGTGGAATCAGCTTGGTTGGACCAGCGTTGGACAGACCTCAGCGTGGGAGCTTCTTGTTTTAGTTTCTGTCTGTAGGCAGGGATCAGCAAAATGGAGTCGTGGTCAGCTTTTCCGAAAGGGGGACGGGGCAGGGCCTTGTATGCGTCGCGGAAGTTAGAATAACAGTGATCCAAGGTTTTGCCAGCCCTGGTGACGCAATCGATATGCTGATACATTTTAGGGAGTCTTGTTTTCAGATTAGCCTTGTTAAAATCCCCAGCAACAATGAATGCAGCCTCAGGATGTATGGATTCCAGTTTGCAAGGAGTCAAATAAAGTTTGTTCAGAGCCATCGATGTGTCTGCTTGGGGGGGAATATATACGGCTGTGATTATAATCGAAGAGAATTCTCTTGGTAGATAATGCGGTCTACATTTGATTGTGAGGAATTCTAAATCAGGTGAACAGAAGGATTTGAGTTCCTGTATGTTTCTGTGATCACACCACGTCTCGTTAGCCATAAGGCATACGCCCCGCCCCTCTTCTTACCAGAAAGGTGTTTGTTTCTGTCGGCGCGATGTGTGGAGAAACCCGCTGGCTGCACCGCATCCGAGAGCGTCTCTCCAGTGAGCCATGTTTCCGTGAAGCAAAGAACGTTACAGTCTCTGATGTCCCTCTGGAATGCTACCCTTGCTCGGATTTCATCAACCTTGTTGTCAAGACACTGGACATTGGCGAGAAGAATGCTAGGAAGTGGGGCACGATGTGCCCGTCTCCGTAGTCTGACCAGAAGACCGCCTCGTTTCCCTCTTTCACAAAGTCGTTTTTTTGGGTCGCCGGCTGGGATCCATTCCGTTGTCCTGGTTGAGCGGCAGAACACAGGATCCGCTTTGCGAAAGTCATATTCTTGGTCGTACTGATGGTGAGTTGACGCTGATCTTATATTCAGTAGTTCTTCTCGACTGTATGTAATGAAACGTAAGATGACCTGGGGTACTAATGTAAGAAATAACACGTAAAAAAACAAAAAACTGCATAGTTTCCTAGGAACGCGAAGCGAGGCGGCCATCTCTGTCGGGAGATTCTAGAGCGGCGCCTGAGTGTTTTAATTCACCATCAACAAAACACCAAATTATGGAATTTCTGGTCAAAGAATTGTCCCTTATTCCTCCAATAGAGTTCCAGACATTGAGTTCCAGACATGTAGAATATATACTATTGCGCATTGAAGCTTTTTTGGCCACTCGCTGTGGCCCAACGCCTAATTAATTTCCCCATTCAGGAAAATCCTACAGACAGCGAGTCACGTGGCTTGCTATATAAAGCAGGCAGACAGGCATTGAGGCATTCAGTTGCTGTTCAATTGAACGTTACAATGGGCAAAATGAGTGACCTAAGCGACCGAGCGTGATATGATCTTCAGTGCCAGGCGTGATGGTTCCAGTATCTCAGAAAGGGCCAGACTCCTGGGCTTTTCACGCACTACAGTGTCTCGGGTTTACCGAGAATGGTGCGACAAACAAAAAAACATCCGTTCAGAGGCAGTTATGTGGGTGAAAACAGCTCATTGATGTAAGAGGTTGAAGAAGAATGGCAAGAATCGTGCAAGCTAACAGACGGGCCACAAACAGGCAAATAACTGCACAGTACAACAGTGGTGTGCAGAACGGCATCTTGGTTCTCACAAGTTGTCGGTCCTTGACATGGATGGGCTACTGCAGCAGATGACCACGCCGAGTTCCACTCCTATCAGCTAAAAACAAGAAGAGGCTGCTCAAGTGAGCATGCGATCACCAACACTGGACCATAATTGGATAAAAGCAGAGCTCTGAGTCTCTGCGTTTATCCAATGTAAAAAAAAACAACTTCAAATTTTGCTTCATAAGACCGATTTGAGCTGGTCAATCACAATTGAGGACTGGAAAATGTTTAAAAATATACATTTGCATTTAACTAGGCAAGTCAGTTAAGAACAAATTCTTATTTACAATGTCGGCCTACACTGGCCAAATTGTGCACCACCCTATGGGACTCCCAATCACGGCCAGTTGTGATACAGCCTGGATTTGAACCAGGGTGTATGTAGTGATGCTTCTAGCATGAAGATGCAGTGCCTTACACTGCTGCGCCACTCGAGAGCCAAGAAAAACATTGCCTGGTCCGACGAATCCAGTTCCTGTTGCGTCATGCTGATGGCAGAGTCAGGATTTTGCGTAAGCAACATGAGTCCATGGGGCCATCATGCCTGGTGTTAACAGTACAGGCTGGTGGCGTAATGGTGTGGGGAATATTTTCCTGTCCCTTGATTCAAATTGAGCAACGTTTCCATGCCCCAAAGAATTCAGACTGTTTTGGGGCCAAAGGGGTGTCTGACCCAGTACTAGATGGGTGTACCTAATAAACTGAGAATATGTTGGTGTTTCCTTTAATTTGTCAGTTACCTGTATATAGGGAAACGGGTGCCATTGGGGACGCAGCCTTGCAGATGGGAAAGGGGGATACCTAGTCAGTTGTACAACTGAATGCAATGCAGTCTTCCACATTTAATCCAACCTCAGATTCACAGAGGTGCGTGGGGCTTCCTTAATCGACTTCCACGTCATCAGTGCCCGGGGAACATTGGGTTAACTGCCTTGCTCAGGAGCAGAACAACAGATTTTTACCTTGTCAGCTCGGGGATTCGATCCAGTGACATTTTGGTTACTGGCCCAACGCTCCTACATGCTGTAACAGTAAATCTAGTTGTTTTGGTTCACAAGAAGGAAAAGATCCCAGCAGTAAGTCCCTTCTCTCTGTCAAAGAGATTCATGTCCAACGACAAATACATTCATGAATATGGACGTTTTTTTACCGGGGCATGTAATCGCTCAAATACACAGCAAATTGAATCCATATTCCAAGGATTAAAATTAAATCTGGATCTGGCTTTAGAGTGGGTAGTCCCATTCGGACCACCAGCGTACTTACACCACAGCCAACATATGAATTGGCTCATATTGATGCACACACTAAAGACACAGAGGTTAGCATCTCAAATGGCAGCCTATTCCCTACATAGTGCACTACTTTTGACCAAAGCCCTATGTACCATACCACAAAAGCAGTGCACTATATAGGGAATAGGGTGCCATTTGGGATGCAAACAGAGTCCATCTGCCACTTTGAACATTGGCCTTCAGAACAAATTAGGTTTGGCCCCCCAAGCAACCAAAACACAAGCTTTGGTCGTCGAAGCAATCTGTGGGATAAAAGGACATTACAGACAGGGAAGTTGTAGTATGCTGAAACACTGTATGATTCGGGTTTTGTGGAGTTCTCATGGGTTTTGTTTCACATTGTTTGTACTCAGGGTGCTGTTCAGTTGTAATATGTTCTTCAATTCCGGTTTGGTCTGGTCAGAGCTGGAATGTGTTAGGACAAGCTGGTCTACATGTTTTGCTTGGTTCTTACTGTACTGAAACTGTGTTGTAAAGGCCTGGCTAGGGTTGCAACATTTTTGTCAAATTCCAAGGTTTCCAAAATTACTGGTTGGAAGATTCCTGGGAACGAAAGGGAAGAAGCAGGAAATGTAACATTTTCCAACCAGGAATTCTGGAAAATCTGGGAATTTTTGAAAAGTTTGCAGGCTCTGTGCTAGGATGAGATCCTATAGTAGATGCTTAGTTGTCTGGTCAGGTATACCTGTTCAGCCTTTTGTCTGGCTTTGAACAGATCTCTCTTGTACTATCCATGCTGCTCTGTCTTGGTGGGCTATCAGGTCGTCTTGTGATTTATGACGCTGAGACGAACTACAGTCCTGCTTCAGCCAGAGGAAAACCATAGGTCTAAATGTCAAAAACACTGCTCTCCCTCTCCCCTCCCCACTCCATCTCTCACTCAACCTTCCATCCCCCTCCCCTCCCCCACTCCCCCATCCTCCCCCACTCCATCTCTCACTCTACCTTCCATCCCTCTCTAAGCTCTCCCCTCCCCCTCCCCCATTCCATCTCTCACTCACCTTCCATCCCTCTCTCTCTCTCCCCTCCCCCCTCCCCCATCCTCCACTCCCCCATTCCATCTCTCACTCTACCTTCCATCCATTCTTCACTCTCCCCCATTCCATCTCTCACTCTACCTTCCATCCCTCTCTCCCTCTCCCACTCCCCTATTCCATTCCATCTCTCACTCTACCTTCCATCCCTCTCTCCCCTCTCCCACATTCCATCTCTCACTCTCCCTTCCATCCCTCTCTCCCCTCTCCCACTGCCCCATTCCATTCCATCTCTCACTCTACCTTCCATCCCTCTCTCCCCTCTCCCACTCCCCCATTCCATTCCATCTCTCACTCTACCTTCCATCCCTCTCTCCCCTCTCCCACATTCCATCTCTCACACTCCCTTCCATCCCTCTCTACCCTCTCCCCCTCTCCCCCATTCCATCTTTCACCATCCCTAGCATTCCCTGAAACCCCCATGTCCCCCATGATCCCCCATCCATCTCTCAGTCATTACCTTCCATCCTGTTTTTCTCCCTTTATAGACCCCCTTTGCCAATGGACAATTTTATAGGATTGCAGGATTCAAAGAATTCATCCAGAAATGGTACTCCTATTCACAACAAAATTCATACCGAAACATGTGCTGTGTAACTCCTAACACTAATGATAGTGGACATGCTATATGATCGGTCTACTGAGCAATTTTCAAATACTTAATTTGCTTAATGACTATCATGACAGTGGAAAATATTTTGAAAGTATTTCATGTCAATGGCGGTGTCAAAAGTGCACTAATTTTGATCAGAGCTCTATGGACCCTGCTGATAAGTAGTGCACTAATTTTGATCAGAGCTCTATGGACCCTGCTGATAAGTAGTGCACTAATTTTGATCAGAGCTCTATGGACCCTGCTGATGAGTAGTGCACTAATTTTGATCAGAGCTCTATGGACCCTGCTGATAAGTAGTGCACTAATTTTGATCAGAGCTCTATGGACCCTGCTGATAAGTAGTGCACTAAATTTGATCAGAGCTCTATGGACCCTGCTGATAAGTAGTGCACTAAATTTGGAAAACGGGACCAATGTCCTTTGTAAACAGTCCAACCTGATGCAGTGTTTGAGTCCTGCTGGCTGGCTATTAAACCTCTACTGTTCCAGTGTCCATACTGGGGCTGTGTCCCAAATGGCACCCTATTCCCTATACTGTACACAACTTTTGAGCAGGGCCCATAGGACTCTGGTCAAAAGAAGTGCACTATATAGGGAATAGGGTGCCATTTTGGACGAAGTCCCGGTCTGTGTATCTGAGTGGCTGGCACCATGCTACTTAATGAGTGGCTCCACGCTGATGCCTTGTTCTCTTCTCTTTATTCCCGCTTCCAAACGGCTCCCAAAACTTTTACAGGGGCTCTCCAGCCAAGCCTTTAAAAGAGGGGGCGAGGGTTGGTACTAATCCCAGGGGAGAGAGCCCATTTTGGGCACATGTATCCTCTCAGGTGGGGAGCCACTTCCAGAGATCAAAGCTGCGTCCCAAATGGCACTATATTCCATATATAGTGCACTACTTTTGACCAGGACCCATCAAAAGTGATCCATTATATTGGAAATAGTGGGACATTTGAGATGTAACTCTGGAGAAACAGGATTCTTCTTATTATGTTCAACAGCTGTTGTTGGTCTTCTTGATGCATAGAATTGAAGTGGCTTTGCTGAAATATCTGGTTTGATTAGAGTTCGGTAATTTCACGGCTATGTTTCATTTCAAGTCATTTAGGGGGGAACTTGTGGAAAGTCAGCGTCAATATAATCAACCTAGCCCTCTTTATGAGGTAGAGAGAACAAAGAGAGAGCCAGATGAGTCCTGGTGCTATTCAGAGATGATACTTGGTCCTAAAGACATACTTCCCTTCAAAGACAAGGTCATAAAGACGTCTTACCAAGAAAAAGTGGAACATTATTCTTTATGTTGCAGATGTTCAGGTTAGAATAGACTCATTTAGGAACATTAGACGGCTCTCAAAGTGGGTAAAGATTCAGGTAATCATATTACAGTCATCTCTCCCTGTTCCCAGAAAACGGGACAGAGGGATAGACAGGAGGCAGTAGGAAAGTAGCACTGCTGCGTACGAATGGTACCCTATTCCCCTTTATAGTGCACAAGTTTTAACCAGGGCCCATAGAGGATAGGGTGACATTTGGGACTCAGGGTAGGAAGAGACGCTTAAAGACGGACATCAATGGAAACCACCTGTTCTTAGCGTTATGAAACAACTAGAGGAGAACTAAGTGATGGACCAGACTGCTGCTTTACAGTCAGGTGTAAAACGCAAGACCCCACCGGCCTGCCAGGACATCTGAAAATATAATTCCCCCTTTTCTCTGCCTCTCTCTGTCCCTTTCTCTCCCCCATCCCCTCCCTCTCTTCTCTCCACCGTCAGAAGGAGAAGTTATGGTGTCTATGACAAAATGCTCCCTGTTAAAGAAGTTCTGAGAGGAACATCTGGAAGAGGCAGGCAGGCAGGCAGGCAGGCAGGCAGGCAGGCAGGCAGGCAGGCAGGCAGGCAGGCAGGCAGGCACATGCACGCACAAATTATCAATGGCTGAAGACAAACTGGTCTGTCTAACCTATAGTAAGTTAATGCAACTGTGTGCCTATTTTGCACTTACAGTAAGTTGCTATGGATAAGACTGTCTGTTAAAAGGACCAAAAGGTTAAAAAATATATATATTAAAAAAATGCATTTATCAATAAACCAATTCAAGTGTTGGATTCACAGTCTCGTAATGCAAACCTTTCCAAATAAATTAAACCAGATTGTTAGCAAATCTCATTTTCTCACAATAATTGTCATCAATTACCTCTAAGGTAGCCTTGTCTTGCCAATGTCATTGCAGAGTGAATGAGAATACAATGTCTGGCTATGGGAGGCTACCTCAAAGATAAACATATCATTTTGGTCACTTAGCTCAGTGAACTGTTTTCTTTAAACTAGTATCCAAGTATAGGCCCAATGTACCGTTACCAAATGAGAATGAATAAGAAACAGCATGCTAGCCAAGTAAGAAGTTAACGAGGCAGTCTGGGATTCAAACAATAAAGTGCTCCTCCAGCCAATGTTTTGGTAAAAAACTAAGGGATGGGGCTGGAGAAATGTAACCCCTCGGAAATTCATAGACGGAGCAATGGATGCAAGGACTGACCATCCATGAGATCAAAATGATTGGATTAACCCTGATATGAAGTGATACAGTGTTTGTTACAAATCCCAGATTGCCCCTTTAAAGAGAGCCAGAGACTTGGAAGACATTTTTATATAGCGTAATGCTGGCTTCTCCTCTGATGTGCATTCTGTATGAATGTGTGTGTGTGTGTGTGTGTGTTGTGTACTTTCCATATGTATTAATTACATTGTGTATGAATACGCCTTATGTTCAAAGATAGATGAACATTCCTCCTCTCCGAAGCAGATGGGGATGTCAGCCACAACACACACACACACACACACACACACACACAAATTGACTTAACTTCCCCCCATCACAATGCTATAAACTTTTGGAATCCATCTTGGGAAAGTATTGAATGGAACATATTTGGTAGATTTACAGTATAAGTGAAGCTTTTGATTGAATAACGAACTTTGATCCTCCGATAACGATGACTTCAAACACCAACAATTGCTGTCATATCAGATCATCTATAGTACAACAACTAATTCACAGAACCAAGATGTCATATTAGATGAACTATAGTACAACAACTAATTCACAGAACCAAGCTGTCATATTAGATGAACTATAGTACAACAACTAATTCACAGAACCAAGCTGTCATTTTAGATGAACTATAGTACAACAACTAATTCACAGAACCAAGCTGTCATATTAGATGAACTATAGTACAACAACTAATTCACAGAACCAAGCTGTCATATTAGATGAACTATAGTACAACAACTAATTCCCAGAACCAAGCTGTCATATTAGATGAACTATAGTACAACAACTAATTCCCAGAACCAAGCCAAGAGGCAACAAAAAGGTCAGGCCTTATTTTTCCAAAAGGTAGAATTATGCTATAAAGAAGAAGGAAAAAGTATATTGGCAGGATAGGTGACCTCTGTGAGATGGTCTACACATGGAGCTCATAATTTGCAAATAAATTCATAAAAAATCCTACAATGTGATTTTCTGGATTTTGTTTTCTCATTTTGTCTGTCATAGTTGAAGTGTAGCTATGATGAAAATGACAGGCCTCTCTCATCTTTTTAAGTGGGAGAACTTGCACAATTGGTGGCTGACTAAATACTTTTTTCCCCCACTGTATGTGTGTCTCCAGAGGTTCCCTATTACAAGATATCAAACAAACAGCAAACATTGCAAGCTTCACCAATTATTTGACCAAATTCAAAACAACCCCTTGGGTGCGGGGGCTGAATCCCAAATGGCACCATATTCCCTATAGAGAGCACTACTTTTGACTATGGCCCATATGGCACTATGTAGGGAATAAGGTGCTTTTTTGGGATGGAGACGGGGTAGTAAGTCATCAGGCAGATCCTGTATGTATTAACTTTGACCCTATCAGTGCTAGAGAACCATGATCATTTCACTAAATAAATAAAAAGAGGGGTTGAAAATTGAACACACCTGTTAGTCTTCTTGCTTCCCCCCTGGCATGCACACATGCCGACGCGCTCACACACACACATGCACAGACGTACGCACACACACACACACACACACACACACACACACACACACACACACACACACACACACACACACACACACACACACACACACACACACACACACAATCTTTCTGACGCAGATTCAAATACCCCATCATGCATAATTGATGGGGTAAGAGAGAACAGTCTTTGAAGTGTTCATTCTTCTAGCCTTGGGATACAAAGAGAATGCTAGTAAAACAGGCGGCTCGGGCCGGGGACAGAGACCCATATTTACACAGAGGGAGTGAGGGAGGG
This sequence comes from Oncorhynchus masou masou, assembly GCF_036934945.1. Classification (NCBI taxonomy): domain Eukaryota; kingdom Metazoa; phylum Chordata; class Actinopteri; order Salmoniformes; family Salmonidae; genus Oncorhynchus; species Oncorhynchus masou. The sequence continues at coordinate 24,060,756 of NC_088239.1, read as the reverse complement.
GGTCGCGATGATGCCAGTGATGTTGTCAGAAGAGCGCTCTTACTTGAACTGACTAACAGATTGAAAAGGGAAATAGTCATGGCTGTCAATACAGACACTCCACTGTATTTTAACAGCTGTATAATCCCAATGTGAACAACTATGACATCTTTATAATAGGGGTTTAGACAGTATTTTAATGGTTGCACTATTTTATGCTTCTGCTGTTACTGAGTTGATGAACTGGGAGCACTATGCTATGGACCACAAATGTTAAAATAACCTACTGTACACTGGACAATAAATACAGAACGCAACATGCAACAATTGCAAAGATTTTATTGAGTTATAGTTCATATAAGGGAATCAGTCAATTGAAATCAATTCATTAGGCCCTGATCTATGGATTTCACATGACTGGGAATATAGATATGCAGCTGTTGTTCACAGATACCTTAAAAACAAGTTAGGGGCGTGGATCAGAAAGGCAGTCAGTATCTGCTGTGACCACATCTCCTTCCCATAGAGCTGATCAGGCTGTTGATTGTGGCCTGTGAAATGTTGTCCCACACCTCTTCAATTGCTGTGCGAAGTTGCTGGATATTGGCGAAAACTAATACACATCGATCCAATGGAGGCAGGCCAAATTTTCAGCTTCCAGGAATATTGTGTACAGATCCTTGCGACATGAATGGCACAACAATGGGCCTTGGGATCTCGTCACGGTATCTCTGTGCTTTCAATTAGCTGTCGATAAAATACAATTGTGTTCGTTGGCCACAGCTTATCCCTGCCCATACCGTAACCATAACCATGGGGCACTGTGTTCATAACGTTGATTTCAGAAAACCACTCGACCGCTCAACGCCATACATGCTGTTTGCCATCTGCCCGGTACAATTAAAATCGGGATTCATCCGTGAAGAGCACACTTCTCCAGCATGCCGATGCCCATTGAAGTCGGTTATGACGCTCAACTGCAGTCAGGTCAAGACCTTGGTGAGGATGACAAGTACGCAGATGAGCTTCCTTGAGACGGTTTCTGACAATTTGTGCAAACTTCTCTAAAATGATGTTGGCGGTGGCTTATGTAAAAGAAATGAACAATCAATTCTCTGGCAGCAGCTCTGGAGGACAGTCCTGCAGTCAGCATGCCAATTGCGCGTTCCCTCAAAACTTGATACATCTGTGGCATTGTGTTGAGTGACAAAACTGCACATTTTAGATAGATAAGGTGGATATGTGGATAGATAATCTTGGCAAAGAAGAAATACTCACTATCAGGGAGGTAAAGAAATTTGAGAGAAACACAATTTTTGTGCGTATGGAACATTTCTGGGATATTTTATTTCAGATCATGAAACCAAACACTTTACATGTTGCATTTATATTTTTGTTCAGTATATATCTTCCTCAACACACTTACCCTATATTCCCTAATAGGTGAGAATGGGACCATACCAACATCTTTCAACGTACCATGAAACCATGTTGCTCAAGTCTTATTCAAGTCAATAAACTTCTTATGGGTATTGAATGTTTATTATCATTTGGATGCAGTCAAACTAGTGAAGTGAAATGGATATAGCTGCCCAGTCTGACAGTACTGGCTCACTGGGCACAGGACATGGACCACAACATGCGAGAGATGCATAGAGCACGGATCGGGATCGTGGAGCTAGTTGAAAATGTACACCTGTGTACACATGGTTTTATTTTGGTTGAGCTTGTTAAAATGAGATTTCCCCAAAATCATAAATCCAGTGTGCAGGTATACTGGGAGGGTACAGTACATGTGCCATGCTTGAGGTCCCATGCGTACAGCTGAGCATAGTTGTCTGTCTCGTCTGCTTTACCCCATGATCTCATCGTGACGAGTAACTTGCTGAGCAAACCACTGGCTGGCTGTCCTGTCTCCGGTATTTTAAGCCCTGTTCACACTGCAGACCTTAATGCTCAAATCAGTTTTTGTTTTTCTAACCTGACTGTCCAAACAACAAGTTATAGTAACAAAGGGTGTGTAGGCTTATTGGTGGGGGTGCTGGTACTTCCTATCTCTCAGAAGTTATGTTTCCCAGTTGATTTGAACGTACACAATCATAGTGCAAGAACACTTTTAAAGCCTCAAAGGAGAAGATGATGCAACTTTCAAAACAAGTCCTTTTTGGCTAGCCACAGCAGTCAACTAGCTAGCTAGGTACTGATTAGCTTTCTAGCACATTCACTAACTTCTTTGTAAACCATCAACAATTAAGTTAGCTAACAAATGTTCTTGTCAAACTGTCAACAGAGTAGCTTGCAAGCACCAAGATATGCCAAATAACAGTCTAAAAATCACTTGTGGGCAAATAAATCAGATTTGACCGTTCAGACAAGTTGCAAGGCCAGTAATCAGATTTGTATCTGACTTCAAACCATCTATGAAGGTGGTTTGAAATGTGGCTCGAAATATCAGATTCCATGTGGCAGATTTGAATATGCAAAAACATTTGATTTGAGTCACTTCAAACTGCCAATGTGAGCAAAGCTTTAGAGAATAGATCGCTCCATCTCTCCCTCTATCCATCTATGTCCCTCTCTACCCTTCATCACTCACTCTTTCTTCCTCTCCATTGCTCCACTATCACGCCATCCTTTTGTCTCCATCCATCACTCCCTCTCCATTCCATCAGTCCAGATTTTCTCATCCGTCACAATGGTTCTATTAATCCTTCACTCCTCCTGTCAGACATCCCTCCCTTTCCCCCTTCCTTCATCCCTCTCTCATCTGTCACCTCTTTTTCTGCCCCCAGCTAAACCTGTGTAAGCCCCTCTCTCATGCCTTCAACTATCCAGATATGAGCAGTAACCCTGAGACGCTGATACAATATAGCAAGTAAAACACTGGAATGGTAGATTTGCAGTGGAAGAATGTGCAAAGTAGAAATAAAATAATGGAGTGCAATGGAGCAAAATAAAGGGGAGAGGTAGTTGTTTGGGCTAAATTATAGATGGGCTATGTACAGGTGCAGTAATCTGTGAGCTGCTCTGACAGCTGGTACTTAAAGCTAGTGAGGGGGATAAGTGTTTCCAGTTTCAGAGATTTTTCAGTTCGTTCCAGTCATTGGCAGCTGAGAACTGGAAGGAGAGTCGGCCAAAGTAAGAATTGGTTTTGGGGGTGACCAGAGAGATATACCTGCTGGAGCACGTGCTATAGGTGGGTGCTGCTATGGTGACCAGCGAGGTGAGATAAGGGGGGAATTTAACTAGCAGGGTCTTGTAGATGACCTGGAGCCAGTGGGTTTGGCGACGAGTATGAAGCGAGGGCCAGCCAACGAGAGCGTACAGGTCGCAGTGGTGGGTAGTATATGGGGCTTTGGTGACAAAACAGATGGCACTGGGATAGACTGCATCCAATTTATTGAGTAGGGTATTGGAGGCTATTTTGTAAATGACGTCGCCGAAGTCAAGGATCGGTAGGATGGTCAGTTTTACAAGGGTATGTTTGGCAGCATGAGTGAAGGATGCTTTGTTGCGAAATAGGAAGCCAATTCTAGATTTTTAACTTTGGATTGGAGATGTTTGATATGAGTCTGGAAGGAGAGTTTACAGTCTAACCAGACACCTAGGTATTTGTAGCTGTCCACATATTCTAAGTCAGAACCGTCCAGAGTAGTGATGTTGGACGGGCGGGCAGGTGCAGGGTATTTGGCCCATCTAACCTCTTAAGCCAGCAACTCGACTCCAGCCCTGGGGGAAGGCCTTTACTGACATGTCCCACTTGGCACCCTATTCTTTACAGAGCTCTGCTCAAAGGTAGTGCACTATGTAGGGAATATGGGTGCCATTTAGGACAGCCTCTGTGTGCTGATATCTGTCTAAGCACGAAGAGCCAGCATCCCATCCACATTACATCAGCTTCAACAACAGTCAGTGAGTGAGTTTCCTTACAGCACTCAACTTCTGGACTAGTTACCATTGATAAAAGTGGCTGCCCATTGATTAAAACCAGAATGATATGCTGGCTCTTATCTCGCCCTCAGAAGGGCTTATTGGGGTGACGATAGCATCAAGCTGAGGGGATGGCCATCTTGCATCAAAGACTGGCCATATTTCAGGCTGCATTCCTCTGTCTGTTGGCCAGTGTAAACATGGGGGCTTATTTTGAAAATGGTAGATGCGTTCGTGCTGAAAAGCTCTCTGCTACATTACACACAAAGACATACACCCTCATAGAAGCCAATGTCTTTATACTGTCACACTTGGCCTTTCCCTAACTGTGGCACTAGGACCCATTAAGGGGATTAACATGCAATCACATTTCTGCTTTCTTTTTCTCCATTCAGATTGTTCTCTCTCCCTCTCGAAGTAGCCCACAGTGTGCGATTTCCAGCAGCCCCAGGGCTTGGCTGATCTCCGTTAGCAACCTCCATTGTTGTGTGTTTATTATGGTCCTGGCAGTGGCACCCTTTAGTGTGGTGGTGATGTGGTGATCCACGTCCCAAATAGCACCCTTTTACTTATATAGTGCACTACTTTTGATCAGGGTTCCATAGGGCTCTGGTCAAAAGTCAGGCACTATTTTGGGAATAGGGTGCCATTTGGAATGCATACCACCACTGGCCATGCCTACACCCACACAACCTGGACACTGTGGCTCTGAACCCGGCACAATAAACTCCATCCTACGCACTTCCATTAAATTAAGACATTGGTGAGAAAGGAGATTAAACTGCAGACCTTTTGAGCATGACGGATCACTTCATTTTCCTCACCAAATACAAATATTCACCAAAACTATTCTGTTACATTAAACATACATTTGACAGTAAACCATTCAGCACACCTGTCCCAACAGAACAGCTCTGTAACATAAACAAGGAGTCAGTAGAGGGTAGGGGTGTTGAGCTCTGGTAACGGGCTAGTAAACGTTATTCTATTACGTCTTTAAAGGGAGACGTGTTAAAGAGGAAATGACAGCACTGAGAGACTCCTGTAACACTGCAGGCCTCTTCTGATCAGCATAGTAGATCCGTGCGTCACACACACACCCCTCGGGGAACAGTCCTCCTCCAGACGTCCTGGGCTTTCTCGCGCTTTCCTTCAGTAATACACTGCTGCTACGCGCTGTTTATTATCTATGCATAGTCATTTCACCCCTACCTACATGTACAAATTACCTCAACTAACCTGTACCCCTGCCCACTGACTTGGTACCCCTTGTATATAGCCTCGTTATTGTTATTTTATGGTGTTACTTTTTATTTATTTTTTTACTTTAGTTTATTTGATCAATATTTTCTGAACTCTTCTTGAACTGCACTGTTGGTTAAGGGCTTGTAAGTAGGCATTTCACTGTAAGGTCTACACTTGTTGTTTTCGGCGCATGTGACGAATAAAGTTTGATTTGATTTAATACAGTTCACTAATACAGAGCCTAACGACAGACAAACATACGTACAAACTATGTGGACACCCCTTCAATTTAGTGGATTCGGCTATTTCAGCCACACCCATCGCTGACTGATGTATAAAATTGAGCACACAGACATGCAATCTCCATAGACAAACATTGGCAGTAGAACGGCCTTACTGAAGAGCTCAGTGACTTTCAACGTGGCACCGTCATAGGATGCCAACTTTTCAACACGTCAGTTTGTCAAATTTCTGCTATAGCTGCCCCGGTGAACTGTAAGTGTTGTTATTGTGAAGGGAAACGTCTAGGAGCAACAACGTCTCAGCCATGAAGTGGTAGGCCACACAAGCTCACATAATGGGACCGTCGAGTGCTGAAACGAGTAGCGCGTAAAAATCGTCTGTCCTCGGTTGCAACACTCACTACGGAGTTCCAAAACTACCTCTGGAAGCAACGTCAGCACACAAGAGCTGTTTGTCGGGAGCTTCATGAAATGGGTATCTATGGCCAAGCAGCCACGCACAAGCCTAAGATCACCATGAGCAATGCCAAGCATCTGGCTGGAGCTGTGGAAACGCGTTCTCTGGAGAAATGATTCACACTTCACCATCTGGTAGTCCAACAGACGAATCTGGGTTTGGTGGATGACAGGAGAATGCAACCTGCCTGAATGCATAGCGCCAACTGTATAGTTTGGTGGCGGAGGAATAATGGTCTGGGGCTGTTTTTCATGATATGCGCTAGGCCCCTTAGTTCCAGTGAAGGGAAATCGTAACGCTATGGCAGCAGTTTGGGGAAGCCCTTCCCTCTTTGCGACAGCAGTTTGGGAAGCCCTTCCCTCTTTCAGCATGACACTGCTCCCGTGCACAAAGCAAGGTCCATACAGAAATGGTTTGTCGAGATCAGTGTGGAAGAACTTGACTGGCCTGCAAAGAACCCTGACCTCAACCCCATCAAACACTTTTGGGATGAATTGGAACACCGATGCAAGCCAGGCCGAATCGCCCAACATCAGTGCCCGACCTCACTAATGCTTGTGGCTGAATGGAGTCCCTGCAGCAATGTTCCAACATCTAGTGGAAAGCCTTCCCAGAAGAGTGGAGGCTGGGGATGGACTCCATATTAATGCCCATGATTTTGGAATGAGATGTTCGACAAGCAGGTGTCCACATACTTTTAGTCATATAGTGTATCTAGTACGCACACGTTTTTATTTTCACTTACACCGGATAGGTGCAGTGAAATGTGTTGTTTCACATGGTCAACCATAATAGTACAGTGTCCCGGGGTGCAAATTAGGGTTAAGTGCCTTGCTCAAGGACACAAACAGACGTATTACCTTGACGGCCAGTTACCAGTTATGGTTTTATTTGTGTTTAGTGCCTTTTTTCATAGCAATGAATACATTTTTTATTTTATATATACCTTTTCTATTTTATTGCTCTGAGGGTCTGCTGTAAAATTACAGTGCAAATTGTTGCATTCAAACCCACCTTATCCCGCCCCTTTTGTCTATAACATAACATATAACGTAGTTTGTGACAGTAATTTGTCTCTAGGGGATAGACTGGGGAGGAGTCCCCCTCACAATGACACTGTGTCAAGTCAGACTAAAATGGAGCATGCAGTGCAACAAACATGTACTACAGTATACAGGCTTGAAACACACTACAGCCTCTCTTGGAGCTCATTTGTAAAGACATAAAAAAGCTTTGTAGATATAATTATCTAGGTAAAGAACATATTATGGTGGTATAAATCTAAAACCACAAGTTGAGGAGTCGTTACAAGTCGGTCATTACGTGTGATAAAATAAAAAAGCTCTGACGTTATCCAAACAAACCTTTAGTTGGTCAGTTAGTTTTCCACGTATAACTCAGTGTAAAACAAAACAGCAACCTGTGGCATAAAGGGGAATTCAGGTTTATATGGGCACTCCCCAAGGATAAGTATTCTGACCACCAGGTTATTTTAGGTGTTCCTCAAGGGACCTACTTCTGACTGGCTGCTCAGGAAAATGTGATTTAACGGGCACTTAAATAAGGATTTATCAAAAAACAAACAGCACATTGGAGATGAGGTGTGTAAAGTGTGTGCCTGTGTGTGCGTGTTTCACGCGTGACTGGCTCAATCAGCACGACAGGATGGCACTTACACTTTACAGACAAAATAAAAACACACTCATTCCAACACTTCTGGATCTACAATGGAGTATTGTTGGCCACAAACTAAGTGCTTTTCCCCCAGGGTCATATTATGAAGCATGTAGTCTGGCGTTTTTAATGATGACAGTACACTGCAAAACAGAAAAGCAACAAAGTGATTGACTAATAACTCAGGATTATTACATGATACCGATACATAAAAAGGGTCATTTGTAGTTATGCCAAGTCTTACAAAGCGTTATACTTATAGACTCATGGGTCGATTGGCTCTAAGGTAATGGTGTTTCCAATCTATTTTGTCACTGGAAGGAAATATAACGCATGCTAAATTCAAGTGCAGTATACGGATACTTGGGGGATTCCAACAGATATTGGACCAAAGATATATATGAAATTAAAGCCATAAATATATCCTTTGGGGAAAGGAGTTTTGGTATACCTTTGGTGGAATCCTTTACATGGATTATGTGGCTTTCACAATGTATTGAGGGGACCATAAAGAGACACAGAGACAGCTAGAGGAAGAGGACAGTGAAACCATCACATCCTGTCTTGAGGAGGGAGGACTGTACTCTACTCTGGTAATTGAAGCAGAAATCCTCTTGGACAATGACCATCAAATTAGCATTTTACAGGCAGGAACAAGAGCATAGGATAGAAGGAAGGGCAGAGGAGGTGAGGTGTTTGACCCAAGACAGTGATCATCTTCGTTACTTTTGTAAAAGCACAGTGTCCTTTTTAATGCATCTAAATCGACACAATGCATAACGTCTACTGTAAAAACCATTGCCCCCCAAAAACTAGTCTAATTGCCAAGGATTCATTTATAATTTTGCACGCCCAATTTTTCAGTTTTTTGATTTGTTAAAAAAGTTTGAAATATCCAATAAATGTCGTTCCACTTCATGATTGTGTCCCACTTGTTGTTGATTCTTCACAAAAAATACAGTTTTATATCTTTATGTTTGATGCCTGAAATGTGGCAAAAGGTCACAAAGTTCAAGGGGGCTGAATACTTTCGCAAGGCACTGTATCTACCTCATCCCCATACTGTATTTATTTATTTATCTTGCTCCTTTGCTCCACAGTATCTCTACTTGCACATTAATCTTCTGCACATCTACCATTCCAGTGTTTAATTGCTATATTGTAATTACTTCACCACCATTTATTGTCTTAACTCCCTTATCTTACCTCATTTGCATTCACTGTATTTAGACTTTTTTGTTTTCTTTTTTTTATACTGTATTATTGACTGTATTTTTTGTTTATTCCATGTGTAACTCTGTGTTGTTGTATGTGTCAAATTGCTATGCTTTATCTTAGCCAGGTTGCAGTTGCAAATGAGAACTTGTTCTCAACTAGCCTACCTGGTTAAATAAAAGGTCAAATAAAATAAAGTCAGGAAAAAAAACTACAAATGAAATTCAAATGCCAAGCCATGGTTTCAGAAGTGAACAAGAGAAACAGTTAAGCCTAGATTATCAACTACATTTACAACAATACAATCCTTTCAGTCCCTGTAATTCATTCATTCACCCTCTTACGACTTTCTCAATGCTTTCACACCCTCTGATAGAAGCAATGCTGAATATGCCACCTCAATGTCAAGCTTTGGGGGCAGATTATATCAACACCTCAGCTAAACAAATTGTTTTTGATTCCCCATCATTGACTACTAGTGATGGTCTCATTTACTGGAGGAGCAGTAAAGAACGACAATGGATGAAACCATGACATTTGTCACAAATAGTAGAGAAACTGTTGAGGATTTATATCAAATGGTGTATATAACTATACCGTAACAGCAAAGGTTCTGTTACCACAGGCATCATGTAAGTACAGTTTTGGGGGAAATTCAATCCTCAGAATGCAATGTACCTCCATAGAATACATATATATATATATATATATATATAACGTTTCTTTAACTCGTCTAGTCAGTTATTTTCAATGACAGCCTATGAACAGTGGGTTAACTGCCTTGTTCAGGGGCAGAACGGCAGATTTCTACCTTGTCAGCTCAGGGATTTGATCTTGCAAACTTTCGATAACTAGTCCATCGCTCCAACCACTAGGCTACCTGCCACCCGATTGCATAACAGAAACTTCAATGAATATAAGTGTAAACTGCTTGACCCTTTCGCTTTAGTTTTATTTCTTATACAATAGCTCCAAATAAATTAACACAGCACTTCTAAATGTGCAGCTTATCTGCTTGTTAGTCAGTCAATAAAAACTACTTGACAGAACTCTTCATGTCTCCACCCAGGAAAAAAATGTATCGAAGGAACACACCATGTCTGTGTCACAAATGGCACCCTATTCCATCCAGCCCCATAGGGCGCTGGTCAAAATGAGTGTACTATATAGGGAATAGGGTGCATTTGGGATACAGTCACAATGTTCTATTATCAGTCCAATTGAAATAGTTACTAAAACCTATTGGATTAAAGTTCTTTCTCAATCGACACCATTCATACAGGCTGTTTTTTCAGCTGCCTCCACAACCTTGTAACCTAATAAAGTACCAGCATAAAGTGTCAACAGTTCTCGCTAGCTAATAATATCGTAAATCCATAACGTCAGTTACATCCCAAATGGCACCCTATTCCCTATGTAGTGCACTCATTTTGATAGGGCTCTAGTCAAAAGTAGTGCACTATGTAGGGAATAGGGTCCCATTTGGGACAGCCATTGGAAATATTTGTAGATTTGACAGCTGGCTTTATATCCGTAGGTGATGTCATGGGCTGTGGAAGTACCTAGGTATCCAGATAGAAAAAACATGACTCATAACGGTCACTTATCAATCAACATGTTATAGGCTTACACCCATCGTAAAATTCCAGATATGGCTCCATTTGACACCTGAATGGAAAAGTCAACAGTAAAAGTAGTTAAAATTCTCATTTTACGTCGTACTCTCATGCCTATCCATTTCAGCCACCTGTACATACTGTCCAAAGGCCTTTATTAAGTGACTGTCGCCTCTTACAAGATTAAGATTGTGTTACATGGACAACATTTTGAAGAAGGTATGTAATGATTTCCTTTATCAGAGCTTTTAGAGCTTTTTACTGTCAGGGAGACGAGAGATTTTACAAGGGGTACACACACACACACACACACACACACACACACACACACACACACACACACACACACACACACACACACACACACACACACACGGCCTGCAGCCGTCAGCTGGTCCAGTGAGAGAGTGTGTGTCTGTTGCTCCTCACCACAACCTCTGGTTTCCTGTGTGAGGGCCTGCGAGGTAAATAACAGCAGGACAGAGACAACATTCTTACCGCACTGTCCCACATGCGCAAGCAGTGGCGCACACATACACACGCTGTAAAGTAAAAACACACATACAACCTGGCAGTCAGTTCCCAATCCCACATCTGTCAATTCTCCCCTCCTGTCCTGAGTCTGACACACTCATGTCCTCTCTTCCGCCACACTGCGACTTCCTCCATTTCACAAGTCATAAACAAACACGCCGACGCTTTCACTACTGGCTGCCCAGACAACCACTCCCAAACCTCCCCTACACACACACACACACACACACACACACACACACACACACACACACACACACACACACACACACACACACACACACACACACACACACACACACACACACACACACACACACACACACACACACACACACCTGACTGTATGACGAACTAGCAGTAGGAGTGCTCCCCTTCTTTAGTTCAGACATACACAGATAGATTTGCTTATCATTCATTACCTCGTTCACTGTTTATTTCTCTCCCTCCCTCCTCCCTCCTCTCCTCCTCCTCTTTCCTGACCAACTGGCCAGCTGGTGAAGGGGGAGGGATGGGAAGCCTCCCTCTCCTCCACTCAAACAGACCGAACAGAAACCCAGGGTGCAGTTGGGACATGCTGACAAGTGTAAGAGGACCAGTGGTGTTAAGGGTCACATAGGCTACTGTGGCAACACAGGTTTGGGCAGTTCACTTCACGGTGTAGGTTACTGCAGTATAACCACAGTGACTAAAAGACTAGAACAACAAACTGAAGCATGTCCTCACTAGACCACCAATAAAAGGCGGTTGGGCAAGACTTCTGCGCCACTGGGAAAGAAGGTTAAGAATAGGGTTAACCCTACAGTTTATTGACTTAGCCATCTTCTGACACCGCCTATTATATAGATCCTGGATGGCAGGAAGCTTGGCCCCAGTGATGTACTGGGCTGTACGCACTACCCACTGTAGCGCTTTCAGATGCCGAGCACTTGCCATACCAGGCACTGATATAACCACTCAGGATGCTCTTGATGGTGCAGCTGGAGAACATCTTGAGGATCTGGGGACCCATGACAAATCTTTTCAGTCTCCTGAGGGGGAAAAGGTTCTGTTGTGCCCTCTTCACGACAGTCTTGGTGTGTTTGGACCATGACAGTTTGTTGGTTATGTAGACACCAAGGAACATGAAACTCTAGACCCACTCCACTACAGCCCCGTCAATGTTAATGGGGGCATCTCGACCCCCCTCCCTTTTGAAGGGAGAGGTTGTTGTCCTGGCACCACACTGCCAGTTCTCTGACCTCCTCCTTATAGGATGTCTCGTCATTGTCGGTGATCAGGCCTACCACTGTTGTGTCGTCATTAAACTTAATGATACAGTGTTGGGGTCGTGTTTGGCCACGCAGTCGTGGGTGAAACGGGAATACATGAAGGGACTAAGTACACACCAGAGGGGCCCCAGTGTTGAGGATCAGCGTGGCAGACATGTTGTAACCTACCCTTACCACCTGGGGGTGGCCCGTCAGGAAGTCCAGGATCCAGTTGCAGAGGGAGGTGTTTTGTCCCAGGATCCTTAGCTTCGTGATGATCTTTGTGTGCACTATGGTGTTGAATGCTGAGCTGTAGTCAATGAACAGAATTCTCACATAGGTGTTAATTTTTTCCAGGTGGGAAAGGGCAGCGTGGAGTGCGATTGAGAATGCATCATCTGTGGATCTGTTGGGGCGATATGCAAATTGAAGTGGGTCTAGGGTGTCCAGGAGGATGCTGTTGATGTGAGCCATGGCCAGCCTTTCAAAACACTTCATGGCTACAGACGTGAGAGACTATGGTGGTCTGCTTGAAACATGTACATTTGAAGTCGGAAGTTTACGTACACCTTAGCCAAATACTTTTAAACTCAGTTCTTCACAATTCCTGACAATTCCTGACAATCCGAGTACACATTACCTGTCTTAGGTCAGTTAGGATCACCACTTTTTTTGAAGAATGTGAAATGTTAGAATAATAGTAGAGAGAATTATTTATTTCAGCTTGTATTTCTTTCATCACATTCCCAGTGGGTCAGAAGTTTACATACACTCAATTAGTATTTGGTAGCATTGCCTTTAAATTGTTTAACTTCAGTCAAGTGTTTCAGGTAGCCTTCCACAAGCTTCCCACAATAAGTTTTGGCCCATTCCTCCTGACAGAGCTGGTATAACTGAGTCAGGTTTGTAAGCCTCCTTGCTCACACACGCTTTTTCTGTTTTGACCCCACATTTTCTATGAGATTGAAGTTAGGGCGTTGTGATGGCCACTCCAATACCTTGACTTTGTTGTCCTTAAGCCATTTTGCCACAACTTTGGAAGTATGCTTGGGGTCATTTTCCATTTGGAAGAACCATTTGCGACCAAGCATTAACTTCATGACTGATGTCTTCAGATGCTGCTTCAACATATCTACATAATTTTCCACCTCATGATGCCATCTATTTTTTGAAACAACATGATGCTGCCACCCACGTGCTTCACGGTTGGGATGGGGTTCTTACAAGCCTCCCCCCTTTTTCCTCCAAACATAACAATGGTCATTATGGCCAAACAGTTATATTTTTGTTTCATTAGACCAGAGGACATTTCTCCAAAAAGTACCATCTTTGTCTCCATGTGTAGTTGCAAACCGTAGTCTGGCTTTTTTTATGGCGGTTTTGGAGCAGTGGCTTCTTCCTTGCTGAGCGGCCTGTCAGGTTATTTTCGATATAGGACTCGTTTTACTGTGCATATAGATACCATTGTACCTGTTCCCTCCAGCATCTTCACAATGGGGCGGCAGGGTAGCCTAGTGGTTAGAGCATTGGACTCGTAACCGAAAGGTTGCAAGTTTGAATCCCCGAGCTGACAAGGTACAAATCTGTCATTCTGCCCCTGAACAGGCAGTTAACCCACTCTTCCTAGGCTGTCATTGAAAATAAGATTTTGTTCTTAACTGACTTGCCTAGTAAAATAAAGGTTAAAAAAAATCCCCTTTGCTGTTGTTCTGGGATTGGTTTGCACTTTTCGCACCACAGTACATTCATCTCTAGGAGACAGAACACATCTCCTTCCTGAGCAGTATGACAGCTGTGTGGTCCCATGGTGTTAATACTTGCGTACTGTTGTTTGTACAGATGGGCGTGGTACCTTCAGGCATTTGGAAATTGCTCCCCAGGATGAACCAGACTTGTGGAGGTCTACAATTATTTTTCAGTGGTCTTTGCTGATTTCTTTTGATTTTCCTATGATGTCAAGCAAAGAGGCACTGAGTTTGATGGTAGGCCTTGAAAAACATCCACAGGTACACCTCTAATTGACTTAAATGATGTCAATTAGCCTATCAGAAGCTTCTAAAGGAATGGTATCATTTTCTGGAATTTTCCAAGCTGTTTGAAGGCACAGTCAACTTAGTGTATGTGAACTTCTGACCCACTAGAATTGTGATAGTGAATTATAAGTGAAATAATCTGTCTGTAAACAATTGTTGGGAAAATTACTTGTATCATGCACAAAGTTGATGTCCTAACCGACTTGCCAAAACTACAGTTTGTTAACAAGAAATTGTGGAGTGGTTGAAAAACAACCTATGTGTATGTAAACTTCCGACTTCAACTGTAGGTATTACAGACTTTGTCAGGGAGAGATTAAAAATGTCAGTGAAGACACTTGCCAGTTGGTCAGCGTATGCTCACAGTACACGTCCTGGTAATCCGTCTGGCCCCGTGGCTTTGTGATTGCTGACCTGATTAAAGGTCTTGATCACATCGGCTACCGATATCATTATCACACATTCATCCAGAAAAGCTGGTGCTCTTGTGCATCCTTCATTGTTGCTTGCCTCGAAGCAAACATAAAAGGCATTTAGCTTGTCTGGTAGGCTCGCATCACTGGGCAGCTCACGTCTGGGTTTCCCTTTGTAGTCCGTAATAGTTTTCAATCCCTGCCACATACGACAAGCGTCAGAGCCAGTGTAGTAGGATTCAATATTAATCCTGTATTGACGTTTTGCTTGTTTGTTGGTTTGTCTGAGTGCATAGCGAGATTTCTTATAAGATTCCGGATTAGTGTCCCACTCCTTGAAAGCGGCAGCTCTAGCCTTTAGCTAGATGCGGATGTTGCCTGTAATGCATGGCTTCTGGTTGGGATATGAACTTATGGTCACTGGGGTCAGTCAATGTGGTAAAATTCAAGTGCTATGTTGAAACTGGCTCTCATGAGGACCGCCACAGGAAACGAAGACCCAGAGTAACCTATGCTACAGAGGACAAGTTCATTAGAATTAACTGCACCTCAGATTGTGAAGCATTTATTTGGGCTGCTGAGTTCAAGACACAGACTCATCAACATCAACTGTTCAGAGGAGTCTGCTTGAATCAGCATTCATGGTCAAATATCTGCAAAGAAAACACTACTAATGGACACCAATAATAAGAAGAGACTTGATTGGGCCAAGAAACATGTGCAATGGACATTAGACCGGTGGAAATCTGTCCCTTCGTCTGATGAGTCCCAATTTGAGATTTTTGGTTCCAACCACTGTGTCTTTGTGAGACACTGAGTAGGTGAACCGCATGTGTGGTTCCCATCGTGAAGCATGGAGGAGGAGTGATGGTGTGGGGGTGCTTTGCTGGTGACACAGGCTGTGATTAATTTAGAATTCAAGGCATACTTAACCAGCATTGCTACCACAGTATTCTGCAGCGACACTCCATCTCATCTGGTTTGTGATTAGTGGGACTATTATTGGTTTTCCAAAAGGAAAATGACCCAACACATCTCCAGGCTGTGTAATGGCTATTTGACCAAGACGGAGAGTGATGGAGTGCTGCATCAGATGACCTGGCCTCCACAATTGCCCAACCTCAACCCAATTGAGATGGTTTGGGATGAGTTGGACCACAGAGTGAAGGAAAAGCAGCCAACAAGTGCTCAGCATATGTATGAACTCCTTCAAGACTTTTGGAAAATATTTCCAGGTGAAGCTGGTTGAGAGAATGCCAACAGTGTGCAAAGCTGTCATCAGGGCAAAGGGTGGCTACTTTGAAGAATCTCAAATAGAAAATATATTTTGATTTGTTTAACACTTTTTTTGGTTACTACATGATTCCATAGGTGATATTTCATAGTTTTGATGTCTTCACTATTATTCTACAATGTAGAAAATAGTAAAAATAAAGAAAAACCCTTGAATGAGTAGGTGTGTCCAAACTTTTTACTGGTATTATTTGTCTCATCTTAAAATATGACACTATGTAAGCTAAGAGTTTTCTTTTAAAGCACATTATTTTGGTGTGATTTATTGCCTTCTAAGTGTATTCATTCATATCACCTTGTAAATAGGATCCTTATTTAATGTACGTGGTTGAGGAATGCTATTGAAGGGGCAGATTGGGCCCTTATGAAGGACTTGTGTAGTAAATCCCTTGCGGTGCTTGGCATGGTGTTGACTACATGCTATACATGTACAGTACACATCTTTGATTGCAGACATGAAAGCACATTCCAGCTCAGTTAGGTTGTGATGTCCATAAATTGTAGTTGACAGGAGAGGCTAACGAGAGATATAGGTAGGGCTAACACTGTCGCTGTCCTCAGTGAAAGAGGTAGAAAGAGAGGTCAAGAGAGAGAGGGTGGCCTATTTGAACAAACTTCATCTGAGAAGGGAAGAGAGAGTAAATATTATAATTTCACATATACTTGTAAAGAGAAGAGCACAAAGTGCTAACTACCCAGGTTTGGAGTAGTTAGGTCTATTTCCTTGTTATTGAGATGTGCTGGCTAGTAGATACCCATAGACTTCCAGCAATTGTGCTAAGCTAACAATATGCTACCTTCAACTTTCTTGAAACTGCACACGGACATAAAAATGGTATCCATGAGTTTGTCTGACTCTAGGTAAGTAGGAAATTACCAAAATACCAATGTATCCCTTTAATATCAGGTTAAACTAACAGAGAAACAGAGAGTATTGGGTAGAGCAAGTGGGCTAGAGAGCGAGAAGGCTAGAGAGCGAGAAGGCTAGAGAGCGAGAGGGCTAGAGAGCGAGAGGGCTAGAGAGCGAGAGGGCAAGAGAGCGAGCGAGCGAGAACTAGAGAGCGAGTGAGAGAAGTGGCCAGGTTCATGTTTCATGTGGCCAGATCCTAAACCTGCCCTTGACCTGTCTGTCAGGCGGAGGAATGGAGAGAGACTGAGGGGAGGGACGGCAAGCTGATGATTGACACACTGACATTGCCTCCCCTCCCTTCAATAGTGTCCAAGTAGAGGTAGCTAGGGCTTGTATGCTGTAACTGCTCCAAAACTCAGCTATTTTTCATCCTATAGCTCGTTCTCCATCTTTTTTAATAGTGAGCCAACATGTTTTCAGGATTTTTATTTCCATGACTGATAAAAAACTAATTTCTCATGATCTCTCATCTCTCTGCAGAAGACAAACACTCAGTGATCAGTTTATTAGATATACAAACACGTCAATGAAAATGGTGGCCCGTAGCTTGTTCAATAAAGCAGGCAGACAGGCATCTAGTTACTGTTCGATTGAACGTTAGAATGGGCAAAATGAGTCCCCTGTGGACTGACAATACACTGCTGTTTAGTGAATCCTCTGTGGACTGACAATACACTGCTGTTTAGTGAATCCCCTGTGGACTGACAATACACTGCTGTTTAGTGAATCCTCTGTGGACTGACAATACACTACTGTTTAGTGAATCCTCTGTGGACTGACAATACACTGCTGTTTAGTGAATCCCCTGTGGACTGACAATACACTGCTGTTTAGTGAATCCTCTGTGGACTGACAATACACTGCTGTTTAGTGAATCCCCTGTGGACTGACAATACACTGCTGTTTAGTGAATCCACTGTGGACTGACAATACACTGCTGTTTAGTGAATCCCCTGTGGACTGACAATACACTGCTGTTTAGTGAATCCCCTGTAGACTGTCAGAGGTCCAGATGTAGAACACAAGCAGAGGTATTGAGCGGCCGGCCAGAGGGGAGGGGAGGGCGATTGTGCTGCTGTAGGATCTTTGATGTTTTATGGTACTGGACTTTCACACACATCTGTAGGCTACCGCTCTTGCTCTGCTGCGCTCAATGACTACCACATGCTCCTAATGGCCCTGTAGAAGTTTGTGCACAAACACACACACACACCGATCGTAGTAACAGAATGCAAAACAGTTATACTCAGGACGTCCATTAGAAACCTCCAACAAATACACTTTGACAGTAAGCTACAGTTTGACTTTCATTTACTGCTCTTGTCAATATGATTCTCAAAAGATTCTCATCACATTGTAGTATAAAAAGCCATGTGTTTTCAAGCCTTAACCCCCAAATTCAGTGACAGTAAGGGGCATTCACATTACACTGACCTCATCCCCCTGAAACACACACACCTCCCCCGTCCTATTCAGGCCTTGTAAGGGTGGACTCTCCTCTCAATAAGATTCCTGTCCACTCCAGGCAGCGTTTCCATGTCTGTCCAAACATACAGAGACAGAGGAAAGAGAGAAGCAGAGAGCGGTCAGTCAGACAGAGAACCCATCTGTGTTCTCCTCCATTCTCAGAGTCTGGACATGAGCAAACACCATCGCTTTCACACCACCGGCTTCCAGCGCCCTGCCTGGCAACCATTCTGACTCCTGACACACGAACTGGACTGGAGCCTGCCGTTCAGTTCACACTGAACGGCAGGCTCTGCTGTTACGAAGAAGCTTGAACTTGACATCTAGCCAATTAGCTAGCAAGTTAGCAAACCAAGTGCATATTTGGAGCCTCTTAGAGTTCTAACAGTTATGCCTAACTAATAGTTAACTATAGTTATAAGCAGTGGTGTTTCAAGCACCCCGCGAGGCTGGTGGGCCCCCAACTGAATTATATATTTTTCAACGGTATTGAAAATCATACCATCTTTTTAAAAAAAACGCCGTATAATGGGGTAACACACACACACACGCCTAAACAACATCACATGGGTCATGGAGAAGAAGAAGGGAGATGAACATTTGGGTAGTCACCAACTGATAAGATGGCGTCCCAAATGGCACGCTATTCCCTACATAGTGCACTGTTGTTGACAAGGGTCTCTCGTTAAAAGTAGAGCACTATGTAGGAAATAGCGTGCCGTTTAGAACTGACCAAGACTTCCAGGGTGTTTGGGCGGCGGCTGCAAACTCTTCTGAGAAACTACCAGATCACGACAGGAAGAGGTTGAAAGTCTGAAAGGAGGGAATAGAAGAACAGATCTATGGGACACAGTGGTTGAGAAAACACTGGGTTTTTAAGGGCAAGCTGCTGAACTGTGTTGCATAGCACTTTTGGGATATAGGGTGTGTCCCAAATGGCACTCGATACGCTACATAGTGCACCAGGCAAATAGGGTTCTGGTCAAAAGTAGTGTGCTATATAGGGAATAGGGTGCCATTTGAGATGCATCCTTAGTGTTTGCATATGGTAATGATTGGCTTCACATCAGTCTGTCCCGTTAAATGGTCAATAGTCTAATGTGGGGAGTAAAAATAACATCTTTAACATCCTGGAAGATCAACATACGTACAAACAAATAAGTGTGGTCGTCTAAAAGCAATATGGCTTTATCTTTTATATTCTTTTCCCCGAGCTTTCAAGTTGAGTTCAGAAACACTTAAGGACTGCTGGTGTTTGAACCACCGTGCCAAGTTATTGTTATGCTGGGATCTCTTTTCATCTGCCTCATCGTTACATTTCAATGCTGATTTTCGCTTCGGTCAACAAAGAGGAGAAGAACAGGTGCACCGTTTAGTAAGGCAAAGCTAATTACGGCTAAAATGGCAGAATTGATTTAGGTTTGTCCGATTTGTCCGATGCGGCCGCTGCCTCCTGCTCAGTTCAAAGCGTCATCCATCTTCCAGTTCTATCTCCCACTAACACAGGCCCGGGTGATGGGAAAGTTCACCCTTCAACTGGAGAGCTTGCTTGGACAGACTGGACAAATATTTCCTTTGTGTGGTCGTCTCCTCGCCTCTGTTCTGCCCTGACAGCCACAGAAGAGGGGTTGGGGTGAGAGTGTGTGTGTGTGTGTAGTGTGTGTGTGTAGTGTTGGTCCCCCCCCCCCTGTTGTGACCCAGGACCGCCCATATAGCTGCTTCCATGTTAAATGTTTGATCTCTGTCACTTGGCTTAGCGTGTGTGTGTGTGTGTCCCACACTTGGCATAGGTATCAATTAGACCGGGGTTACAGAGGAAGAGTGTTCACACAGTGTGCAATCAAAACAGCACAGTGCCCATTTGAAATGAAAAGCTTTCGATGTTTACTGTACAGATTACAGTTGAGGGTTGAGGAGGGGTTGGAGTCAGTCAAATGGTTCTCAGATGGTTTCTCTCTGGATGCGTCCCAAATTACACCCTATTCCCGATATAGAGGCTGTAGAGCCAGAAGGCTCCACAGTCAAAAGTAACGTACTATACAGAGGATGTAGGTCGCCATTTGGGACACAACCTCTGCATTTCAAACACAGATGGGATGTTACGCTGGGATAGTTTCTAGGTATGTAAATATGTATTGTTGAGGCTCACTGAGGTTATACTTTGAGAGGATCAATTTACAGCAATACTTACAGTATCATCCTACTGTATGGTTTATATCAAGACAAATGTCACCCTCGGTTGTCATATCATTTACTATAACAAGATCAATTCTTTCTAAATGAAACATTTTTATCAAGACTCAACTCTCGAAGAGGGGAACTGAACTGCAGACACATATAGGACTGGTTTCCTGGATACAGATGAATCCTGGACTAAAAATAAGTAAGGGATAATCAAGGAGTGGCTATGTATTCTATGGAAAACAACGAACAATGTGGAAGGTGTGCTCCACTCCTTTAACCTCCGTGCCAGCGGAGTGGAACTGACCTTCCACGGAGTTGCATTCTAACGCATAGAGCCCCGAGTTGAATATCCCTTTTATACCATGTCTATAATTGAACACATTTGCCACTAGAAATGTGTTAATTTGCCGGTAGAAATGTGTTCAATATCCACTGAAGTAGCTAGCAAGTTTACTAGATAGCTACAGTAGTCGCTATGGTAACCAAACAGACTCGCTAGTTTAGCTAAGCAAACCATCGGTCTTAGCTTGCTATTATGGAAATCGAATTCAACAATGCCGATACTGTTTTCAAATTAGACTTTTGCTTTCAAAAGCAGCTCAAACACAACATGTAAAAATGAACTAGAGCCATTGAATTCTACCGTGCAAATATTCCGTGCATTATAGGGAAAAAATGCACACTGACAGATGAGGGGGTGGGGTACTGTATATGGTCAAAATGCCACAGCTAAGGGCTGTTCTTAGGCACGACGCATCGCAGAGTGCCTGGACACAGCTCTCAGCCGTGTTATATTGGCCATATATATAACTGCTTACCAACGTAATGAGAACAGTAAAAATAAATGTTTTGTCATACCCGTGGTATACGGTCCGATATACCACAGCATTCAGCCAATCAGCATTCAGGCCTCGAACCGTCCAGTTTATAATCATCAATAAAGATTCTCAATTAAAAAAAAAAAGATTTTTAGTCCAGGACTAGGCTTGATCTACGTCTGGGAAACAAGCCCATAGTGTTAAGAGTTTAGAGGAGAGACAACTGACTGTCACATAAAAACTTTGTCAACGGGAGAAAAGTTAGGAGATCTCAGATATCAAGTCTGAATACGGCACATTGCCTGATGCCCGTCCGTTTCCGTTTCCTTGCCAACTCCTCTAAAATGTTTAGCTTGACAATGACAGCAATGGAGTTTGTAAGAGCACACACACATCTGGGATCAGGTTACCTACCGCCCATAATGCTGACAGTGTAACTGTCTAGTGCGGTCTGTGCAACTCTGTCTGTGAGGCTGTGGAACAACACACCAACTGCAAAGACAAATAGCCTAGCGCTGGTGAGACCACATGGTCCTGTAAATCAGCGATGGACTACTCTCTGGGTGAACTCTTGACTCAGAGGTCAGAGGTCAGCTCATATCATTACCCTGAGAAGCTGTTCACACTGATCACTTCATAGACAGACGGACAATCTGTTGGATAGACAGGGAGAGTGGAGCTAGAATAAAGACGTTCCCGCTGAGAATGATCATCCCCCTTTTGCAGTTTTTGGAGCTTCAATATATTTGAAATGTGGTGTGTTTGCTCATACTGCGTGTCTTTGGGAGAGGAACATGTCACCCTATGTACACTGAACAAAAATATAAAACGCAGCATGCAATTTCAAAGATTTTAAAAAGAGTTACAGTTAAGGGAAGTCAGTCAATTGAAAATAAATCCATTAGGCCCTAATCTATGGATTTTACATGACTGGGAATACAGATATGCATCTGTTGGTCACAGATACCAAAGTAGGGGTCTCCCGAGTGGTGCAGCAGCCTAAGGCACTGCATCGCAGTGCTAGAGGCGTCACTACAGACACAGGTTCGATCCCGGGTCTGTAGTGAATCACAACCGACCGTGATCGGGAGCCCCATAGGGCGGCGCACAATTGTCCCAGCGTTGCCCGGGTTAGGAGAGGGTTTGGCCGGGAGGGCTTTACTTGGATCATTGGCTCTAGCCAGTCATTGTGGTGGGCTTGGTGCCTGCAGGCTGACCTCGGTCGTCAGTTGAACGGTATTTCCGCCGACACATTGGTGTGGCTGGCTTCTGGGTTAAACAGGCTCAGTTTGGCGGGTCATGTTTGGGAGGATGTGTGACTCGACCTTCGCCTCCCACGCCAGTTGGAGAGTTGCAGCGATGAGACAAGGTTGAAATTGGGTAGAAAAAGGTGCTAAATAAATAAATAAATAGGGGCGTGGATCAGAAAACCAGCCAGTATCTGGTGTATTCACCATTTGCCTCATGCAGCGTGACACACCTCCTTCCCATAGAGTTGAACAGGCTGTTGATTGTGGCCTGTGGAATGTTGTCCCACTCCTCTTCAATGGCTGTGAGAAGTTGCAGGATATTGGTGGGAACTGGAACAAGCTGTCGTACACGTCAATCCAGAGCATCCCAAACAGGCTCAATGGGTGACATATCTGGTGAGTATGCAGGTCATGGAAGAACTGGGATATTTTCCACTTTCAGGAATGTACAGATAGTATATTTTTAGGATCCCCATTAGCTGTTGCAAAAGCCACAGCTTCTCTTCCTGGGGTCCACACAGAACATTGAAGATGACAGAACATTAATAGGCAAGAACAGCTCAAGGACAGAACTACATAGATCCTTGCGACATTGTGACGTGCGTTATCATGCTGAAACATGAGGTGATGGCGGCGGATGAATGGCACGACAATGGGCCTCAGGATCTCGTCACGGTATCTCTGTGCATTTCAATTGCAATTGTGTTCATTGTCCTTGGCTGGGGCACTCTGTTCAGTGTTGACGTCAGCAAACCGTTCGCCCACACGACGCCATACGTACAGTTGAAAATGGGATTAATCCACGAAGAGTACACTTCTCCAG
The DNA here is from genome assembly GCF_036934945.1 of Oncorhynchus masou masou. Classification (NCBI taxonomy): domain Eukaryota; kingdom Metazoa; phylum Chordata; class Actinopteri; order Salmoniformes; family Salmonidae; genus Oncorhynchus; species Oncorhynchus masou. The sequence continues at coordinate 24,037,423 of NC_088239.1, read as the reverse complement.
CCCACCAGTGGCCATCGAATGTGAGCATTTGCTCACTGAAGTCAGTTACGTTGCCAAACTGCAGTCAGGTCAAGACCCTGCTGTGGACAACGAGCACACAGATGAGCTTCCCTGAGATGGTTTCAGACCGTTTGTTCAAGTATTATTTGGTTGTGCAAACCCTCCGTTTCATCAGCTGTCCACGTGGCTGGTCTCAGATGATCCCGCAGGTGACGAAGCCAGATGTGGAGGTCATGGGCTGGCATGGTTACACCTGATCTGCGGTGGTGAGGCCGGTTGGACGTACTGCCAAACTCACTAGAACAGCTTATGGTAGAGAAATGAACATTCAATTCTCTGGCAACAGCTCTGTGGCATTGTGTTGTGTGACAGTGAGTGGCCTTTTATTGTCCCCTGCAAAAGGTGCCCCTGTGTAATGATCATGAAACATGGGACCAATACTTAACATGCTGTGTTTATGTATTTGTTCAGTATATTTACGTGGTAGTTACTGTACATCGGCATAAAGTGTATTTTTCCCAAGAACTAGTCTTTTAGGAAGATTGTCCATTTAACATGCTTTTTAGTCCAGAAGCAGGCTAAATCTGTTAAATGATCCTGTAATGTCCTAAAACGTATGCATTTACATAGGCAGATAGAATAATTGTAATTGTGCTACTTTACATTGATTCAAATCCTTAGATGAGTCCATAGGGTGGCGGTGGAGTTTAGTGGTCATTAACACTAGGCTAAACGATATGGATAAACTGTTATTTAGACAGGATGTCCATTGTCATTATAAGGGTGCGATAGTAGACTAAACGCAGTTGACCATCATCCATCATGTCCAGTGGAATATTAGGACCACATGTCATCAGCCATATCTCCGTTACTCCAGGATGCCCGTCTCAAATGGCATCCATTTCCCTACAGATGTAGAATCTGAATTTGATCACCCTGTTGAAGGAGAACTTTCCTGCACTACATGTTTAAAAAGGCTTCTGAAGTTTGTAATTTCCACTTTGAAATTTCAGACTTGATTTTCCCTTTCGAAAAAAAGTATCAAACCCTACAAAATGTGCCATGAATAATAATCTCCAAAATGATTCACATTTCCTGTTGCTGCTTTAGCAAACTGACACAAATTAAGATGCTAAAAGGGAACACGGTGCAATTTGAGACGCAAGCCATGATCTTGGTTTAGTAATGAATACATGTATATCACGTACTCTCTGGCCAATTGTCATCAAGCCACTTGATACACAGCAAAAGCGAGAACAGTCCCTGAATGATTGTTTAAATGTGACAAATTGATTGGGTTTAGAAGTAGGATCGTGGGGAGGAAACTGTAATGCATTGTCTTTCTGTCATGCCGTTGAATACATAGAACCATGCCAGGGGTTTCGAGTTTCGAGTAAAGACACTCCCTGAAATCATTACGATGATTTATTAACAATTACAAAAAACTGTAAACGCTTTCCACTCGTGGCTTCATTAGAAAAACATTGTTGAGCCTGGATTATAGTAATAGTTTAAAACAGTGACATGAGGAACGGTGGAGAGGGATGGACCATCTTTGACTGATGAGTGTTTCCTCCGTAGGGATTAGACCCCGTTCAGTCTCTCCCAGTCAGAGGAAACATAAACAGCCATGACACTAGGATTAAGGCTTATATAATGAAACTCTAACTTTATAATGCTGGATGTTATGCAGCCCCTTGACATGCCTCAGTTACAAATCCTTGGCACTGCTCGATGCCCATCTGAACTGTAAAACAAAAGTTGTTTCAATTTGTTGCCGGCTCTCACGCATCTTGGTAGTAGCAAAATGCTTTTCTGCCTAGTCATAAGAGCAAACATCACTCCACACTGCAATCAAGACTTCCCAAAAAGGAATAACAAAAGTATCTACAAATGGATTGTTTGACTCAACGAAGTTACTTATAGACTGTGGACATGAAGTGCATTGGATTTGTGTCAATAATGCGAAAAAGTTAGCATTTGAAACCGTGGCCAGGAAAAACAAAACAAAAGCATGGATTGCGATCATACCTTATCCATAGACTGCTTACAGGGTAGGAACACCAATATGTCATTTAGCAATTTGGGTGAATAAGTAATTCCTAATAACCCTATTCCCAACACAGAGCAATACACACTCAAAATTGAGGTTATTTCATTTCAGTCATCATTGAGATATAACCATATGAGTGCCGTAATGTCCCTACAAGGATTTTGTTTCCCCTCAGTCAAGTCAACACCAGCCCCAGCTAATAATGAACAAACAGCAGGAGAGTAATGACCATAGCAGAGACCAACGTTATGGCTGCCCAACAGTCATGTCATCAAAACCATGACAAGGATTCTGGGAGGGGAAACAGGCCCTTTAACAATGTCAGCTGACTCTACATGACCTCTAGTGGAAGATTGGCACAGTTCAACGGACAGCCACTCTCTTCACTCGCTCTCCTCCCTCTCTCTCTCGCTCATTCACTCTCTCCACTCCCTCTCTCTTACAGGCCCAGAGAGAAGAGAATGCGTTGGCAGGCAACTTTCCACACCTCTTCCTTTCAATCCACTCCCTTTACTTTTCCCACCCTCTCCCTCCTCCCGCATCTCTGCCTCCCTGGCAGAGGACATGCACCTCTCGGTTTTATGGAAATGGATTAGAGAAAATAATATCACCCCCAAAGCCATCAATGTTTTGACTGGGCTTAAATGCCTCTTAAAGTGCAGTGGTGCTGTGTCCAATAAGCCCACTTCCAACTGTGAGCTAAACTCGCCTCGCCTTGACTGCCACTGACATCATGGAGAAACCAACGCTAAAGAAACGCACTCCGTTATTGACGAGTGAGCAGAACTTCCCCAGGAAACCAGGATGAGCCAATAGCAATGAGCCGAATCCATGGCTGAGCCAATAGGGATGAAACTAAACCAGGGATCAGCCAATAGAGTTGAGCCAATATTTATCCCTCAGCGTCCCGCTCTTTAACGCCGACCAGAATGTGGTTGCTTCCCAGTTGGCACCCTATTCTCTATAGGCCCGAGTCAAAAGTAGTGCACTACATAGGATATTGGGTGTCATTGGTGACTCGACCAGCCTGTAACATTAATATCATAGAGCAATCTGAATGAGGGATTTTATAAGCAGCTTCTGTCTCATTGCGATGGTGGCGATGCGACGCGATGATGGAACGGGATGAGTCAGAAAGAAACGGAAACTAACCGGTAATAGGAACCATTTGGTTCTGTGTCGATTCAGAGCCAATGCACAGAAGTCACCGACATCAATCTTCAACAAATCTCTCAGCAGTAAAACGCTTTATGGTTCGTGATTTTGGTGCCAGTGCTGAATAAAGTGATAATTGCCTACTTTAAGGTTTTGCTTGGGTCTACGTCCCAAATAGAACCTTATTTCCTACTTAATGCACTTCTTTTGACCAGGAACCATAGAGCCTATGTATGGAATATGGTGCCATTGGGATGTAGCCTGGATGCTTAAGAGATCCTCACAGGATTGAGTTATTGAATTAGGGTAACTGAAGTTATTGAGTTAGGGTAACTGGAGTTATTGAGTTAGGGTAACTGGAGTTATTGAGTTAGGGTAACTGCACAAAACATACCAATACTAGTAGGACTTGAAGGAAACATCAATCAAACCCATTCTCAAAGGCCCCTTGAGAATTTCTACAACCGTCAACAAGCCTTCCTCCAAAGGACCCTTCTATGGATTAAATGTCTTAAAAAATCCCCCAAATCATTATCTTTTTTTGTTCTGGTGTGGTGAGGAATCACCCCAGTTGGTCTCCAATGGATGAGATGCACCAACTATGGTTGCCACCCTAATGGCCCCTAATACCCTATATGGTGCACCACTTCTGACAAGAGCCATATGTGCCCTGGTAAAAAGTAGTGTACTGCATAGGGAATAGGGTGCCATTTGAGACGCCAATACTAACACAGAGAAGAGCTGAAGAAATGTCAAGACGGTTACGTGGGATTGAGTTGGCAGGACACCCAAAACCTCTTTACTGTCTGGTTCTATGAGGACGGTACAATACTTCACCTCCCTACCAGGTAGTAAAATGTGTCAGCTGAATGAATGATCATAGTAAGACCTTAGTGATAACAAGCTCTTGCTCCCTCCCACAGTCAAACAAGGCAACAAGAACCTGCGTCGGATGCCAAAGAAGCGTCTCAGGGTCGTACAATAAATCTACTCTATACCCGTATCCCAAATGGCACCCTTCCCCCTACACAGTGCACTACTATTGACCAGGGCCCATGGGAACAGGGTGCCATTTGTGGCACAGTTCCAGTTCAAGTTCTCTCTTGTAGCACAGCATTGCTGATAGTGAGATCACGGGAGATTGTTTGTGTGCAGTGGAATTGACCACCTACACACAGACAGCACCGATACATTTGTGTCCTACACATGAGGTCGACAAATGTACTTTTTACACGGTGTAAGTTGCTCTCTCCTTACTAGCATTTGTGCAAGCGGTGCTTTATCCAAACAAACAACACCATGGTTACAGCCTGGCTTCCTTTCAGATAGGGTTGTCACAATTTAATTTCTTTATTTTTGATTTCACCTTTATCTAACCAGGTAGGCCAGTTGAGAACAACTTCTCATTTACAACTGTGACCTGGCCAAGATAGAGCAAAGCAGTGCGACAAAAAACAACACAGAGGTGCACATAAACAATCGTACTGTCAATATCACAACATAAATATCTATGAACAGTGTGTCCAAATGTAGAGGAGTAGGGAGGTAAGGCAATACATGGGCCATAGAGGTGAAATAATTACAATTTAACATTAACACTGGAGTGATAGATGTGCAGATGATGATGTGCAATTAGAGATACTAGGGTGCAAAAGAGCAAGAAGATAAATAACAATATGGGGATGAGGTAGTTGGGTGTGCTATTTACAGATTGGCTGTGTACAGGTGCAGTGCTCAGTGAGCTGCTCTGATGCTTAAAGTTAGAGAGGGAGATATAAGACTCCAGCTTCAGTGATTTTTGCAATTCATTCCAGTCATTGGCAGCAGAGAACTTGAAGGAAAGGCGGCCAAAGGAAGTGTTGGCTTTGGAGATGAACAGTGAAATATGCCTGCTGGAGCACGTGCTACTGGTGGTTGTTGCTATGGTGAGCTGAGATTAGGTGGGGCTTTACCTAGCAAAGACTTATAAATTACCTGGAGCCAGTGGGTCTGGCCACGAATATGTAGTGAGGGCCAGCCAACGAGAGCATACAGGTCGCAGTGATGGGTAGTATATGGGACTTTGGTGACAAAACTGATGGCACTGTGATAGCAAACTGGATGGAGTCTGAGTAGAGTGTTGGAGGCTATTTTGTAAATGACATCGCCAAAGTCAAGGATTGGGAGGATAGTCAGTTTTACTGGGGTATGTTTGGCTGCATGAGTGAAGGATGCTTTGTTGCGAAATAAGAAGCCGATTCTAGATGTAATTTTGGATTGGAGATGCTTAATAGGAGTCTGGAAGGAGAGTTTACAGTCTAGCCAGACACCTAGGTATTTGTAGTTGTCCACATATTCTAAGTCAGAACTGTCCAGAGTAGTGATGCTAGTCAGTCGGGAGGGTAAGGGTATCAATCGGTTGAAGAGCATGCACTTAGTTTAACTAGCATTTAAAAGCCACAGAAGGAAAGTTGTATGGCATTGAAGCTCGTTTGGAGATTTGTTAGCACAGTGTCCAAAGAAGGGCCAGATGTACAGTTGAAGTCGGAAGTTTACATACACTTAGGTTGGAGTCATTAAAATGTGTTTTTCAATCACTCCAGAAATGTATTGTAAGCAAACTATTGTTTTGGCAAGTCGGTTAGGACATCTACTTTGTGCATGACACAAGTCATTTTTCCAACAATTGTTTACAGACAGATTATTTCACTTATTATTCACGATCACAATTCCAGTGGGTCAGAAGTTTACATACACTAAATTGACTGTGCCTTTAAACAGCTTGGAACGTTCCAGAAAATGATGTCATGGCTTTAGAAGCTTCTGATAATTGACATCATTTGAGTCATTTGGAGGTGTACCTGTGGATGTATTTCAAGGCCTACCTACAAACTTAGAGCCTCTTTGCTTGATATCATGGAAAAATCTAAACAAATCAGCCAAGACATCAGACAAGAAATTGCAGACCTCCACAAGTCTGATTCATCCTTGAGAGCAATTTCAAGGTACCACGTTCATCTGTACAAACAGGTACACATCCAATTGACGTCAATTAACCTAGCAGAAGCTTCTAAAGCCATGACATCCTATTCTGGAGTTTTCCAAACTGTTTAAAGGCACAGTCAACTTAGTGTATGTAAACTTCTGACCCACTAGAATTGTGATCGTGAAATAATCTATCTGTAAACAATTGTTGGAAAAATTACTTGTGTCATGCACAAAGTAGATGTTCCAACCGACTTGCCAAAACTATAGTTTGTTAACAAGATTTGTGGAGTGGTTAAAAAACAAGTTTTAAAGACTCCAACCTAAGTGTATGTAAACTTCCGACTTCAACTGTAGGTCTATAACAGTTTGGGTCTAGAGTGTCTCCTCCTTTGAAGAGGGGGATGACCGAGGCAGCTTTCCAATCTTTAGGGATCTCAGACGATACAAAAGAGAGGTTGAATAGGCTAGTAACAAGGGTTTCAACAATTTCGGCAGATACCAGTATTACGATACTCAGAAAACAGTTCTAACCTTGTAAACGCACAGCCTCGTTGTTACAGTTTGAATCACATTTGTTTATTTTCCAAGCTATAGCACACAGTTATTTACATACAGCAGGGTTTTTAAAAAGGACCATAGACTTTAGACTATTTCGTGTTTTCTTTTTTTGATATGGAAAATTGATCATTGTGGTATTGCGCTATTGGTACCATACATTCAGATAGTTTGGTCATGTTGTTGACCCCTAAAACAGTAGAGTATCAGTCAAAGACTGTACTATATAGGAATTGGCTGCCATTTGAAATGCAACCAAACACCTTGTGCACCTATTGGGCCTTTCCTAAGGTAGGCCCATACATTACGGCAGTATAGTAATATTCTATCTACTACGTAACCTTCTGACCCCTGCTTTTTATTCTGGTACGGTACAACCTGCAACTCGTGTCTCCAACGACCTGCTGACGGGTCGGAGGAAGTTAATCTGTGAATAAATATTACGTTTACAGCCGGTTGTACATGGAAGTAAATCACGGGGGAGGTTTAAACTGTCCTCGGGATGGCTGTGTGTGTGTGCGCGGGCACGTTGGGGTAAGGAAAGAGAGTTAGTGGGTTAGGACAGCTGTTTTAAACATCCTCTCACTCTCTCTCACTCCTTCCTTGCTCCAAGGAAATAATAACTGGAGCCCAGAAAACCGGAAAGCGTTTTTACAGCCAAAGAAAAAAAAAAATTCATAAATGTGTTCTAGAGCTAAAAAGCACTGTGAAATAAAAAAAGTTACGCGACGCCAGGGCTGAGAAAGAAAGTCACTGAATCACGTCCCACAGCGCTGATGTTCTTACCATCTTACCATCGACACATGACAGTACCTCACGACAACAAACTTCTACAACTTCTTCATTTCTTGGTCCACCCATCACATCTCACAGTCCCAGATCGTAGCTGATGCTGATGCATTTTGAGGGCTGGATAATTCTCCCTTCCTTTCCCTTTGCTGGGGAAATTGACATCAGACTTTTGGCAGCACGGGTGTATGGGTGTGTGTGCGTGCAGCAGCTGGGTCTGTGGCAGGGAGGGAGGCGGATGGTGGCTACACCTTTCTTGTGTTACTGGTTACTGTGATCAGAGGAGTCCTGGGCTAGTAAACAGGGGTGTTGAGGGAGGGATCGCCTTCCCTCGTTCCCTCCTCTCCCTGTGGGCCTACAACCCCATGTCTCTCCCACCACACCCTTCCTCTCCGTGGCTGACCCATCCATGGTGTCACTTACTGGAACCGACCCAGTTTGGATCTTAGAGTGACGGTCTAAACTCGGCAAACACCGTGTTGGACTGATTGTATTGAACATTCCAGTAACGCGTTTCCTGCTATAAAAAGCCATCTTTTATGACTATTTAGCCTATAGCAAGAGAAGTACAGTACCACCCTCCCAAAGAGAGAATGATATATCTTTTCCTCACACAAATTGAAAGACTAATTTGTCTAACTGCCAGTAAGAAGTTTAACAAGTTCATCAATTTTTTATTTTTTATACCCTGGTATCCAATTGTTAGTAGCTACTATCTTGTCTCATCGCTACAACTCCCGTACAGGCTCGGGAGAGACGAAGGTTGAAAGCCATGCGTCCCCCGAAACACAACCCAACCAAGCCGCAATGCTTCTTAACACAGCGCGCATCCAACCCGGAAGCCAGCCGCACCAATGTGTCGGAGGAAACACCGTGCACCTGGCGACCTGGTTAGCGTGCACTGCGCCCGGCCCGCCACAGGAGTCGCTAGCGCGCGATGAGACAAGGATATCCCTACCGGCCAAACCCTCCCTAACCCGGACGACGCTTGGCCAATTGTGCGTCGACCCATGGACCTCTCGGTCGCAGCCGGCTGCGACAGAGCCTGGGCTCAAACCCAGAGTCTCTGGTGGCACAGCCCTAGACCACTGCGCCACCCGGGAGGCCCTTTCAACAACCCTTTCTAACTGCACCACTGTAACAGGTGCTTAAAAGTACCTCTTCTACCTTCACCAGCTCACACCCAGACTGGATCTCGGGATGTCTGTCTCGCAAACACACGTGACGGCCCTCCTGAAAGATTGTAGCCAGTTGTGCCACCAAAAGCTATCAATTTGATGGTGCAGGTAGAGACATTTCAAACTGAGCAGCTACCCATCTAACATAACATCCCCCCATACACATGAATGTGCGTTGGCCTCTCCAAGACAGCTAGCTAGCCCTATATCTGACTGGGAGATGAGATTAATGGCCATATCTCTGACTGGTAGACAACATTCATGTCGATGACAGTGCATTTACTGAGGCGTGATTCCAATTAGTGTCTGTCAGGGCTGTATTATCATGGCTCCTTGGTCCTATTTGCTTAGTAATGCTACATCAGCGAGCGAGAGGGGGGAGTAAACTACACATTGGATTGGCTGTCTTTCGATGCATCCCAAATGGCATTTCCTTTACAGCGTACTACTTTTGACCAGGGCCTATGGGGTGCCTTTTGGGACACACTCAATAACATCTGGAGATTGGAATCATAAAGAGAGCCATGAACCACAAATGTGCTGCTACCTTCAGATTAGATGCCTCCTCTAAGACCCAAAGCCCTTGTAAACTCAACTTCTGGGCTTGTGTCACAAATGGCCCCCTACACCCTTTTTAGTGCACTACTTTTGAGCGGGGCCCGTAGGGTGGTGCACGACATAGGGAATTTGGAACGCAGAGGCATTAATTTAAGAATGTAGAAAAGAGAGGGAGCCATGCATTTGATGACACACTAGCATGCACTCGACTCACTCACGCAGCGACAAAACTTGGACAGGAAAATTATTACGGGAGACTCAACAGACAAACAAATACTCTCCAATAAAAAGAGATGAAGCCATGGACAAGGTTCTGGCCCCACACTAAAGTCCTTCTCTCCTTCCCCTGTCATCCAGCAGCATTTGCCCAATTCTTTGAAAAATGTGGAAAGGCACGAATAAGAGCTGAAGCTGGCAGAAAATGAAACAGTATGAACATACCTAATAAATAAGGGCTTAAATCAAAAGCCATATGCAGGAGCATCAAATTCACTGCAACTTTATATGTAAATTAACATAAGAGAGACGAGATCTGACCGGATCATGAGTAGCCCAACTCAGGCTTTACAGTGCATAGCAGAACGGGACAGGGAAAACACACACACACATTTGGCATGGTCCCTCAGATCCTCAAAGAGTTCTACAACTGCACCAGAAAGCATCTTGTCTGGCTACATCACCACTTGGCAACTGCTTGGCATCCGGCCGCAAGGTGCTACGGAGGGAGTGCGTATGGCCCAGTGCATCACTGAGGACTTCTATACCAGAGGAAGGCCCAAACCACAGACTGTTCTCTCTGCTATTGCACAGCAAGCAGTACCAATGCAACATGAACCAACATGACCCTGCACAGCTTCTACCCTCAAGCCACAAGTCGTCTAAACAAGACTGCTAAACAGCTACCTGCAATGACCCTTTTTTGCTCTCTTGCGTTGACTCTACACACACACACCCCCCAACACACATAACATGCACATACATGCATACTGACGCCACACACACATACAAACTGACACGACACACTTTCACACTCACCACATGCACTGCTGCTACTGTCTTATCTATCCTGTTGTCTAGTCACTTTACATCTATCTATATGTACATTAGCTTCCTCAATTACCTCGTACCCCTGCACATCGACTCGGTACTGGTACTTCCTGTATATAGCCATGTTATTACCTCGTACCACTGCACATCGACTCGGTACTGGTACTTCCATGTTATTTTTACTCTTAATTTTTATTTGTTATTCACTGTGTATTTATTTTTCATGTCACTTCATAGTTTTAATTTATATCTTTAACTCTGCACTGTTGGATATAGACCCCTAAGTAAGCATTTCACTGTTAGTCGACACCTGTTGTCTCTGAAGCATGTGACAAATCAGATTTGATTTGACACAGACACTAGCCTGAGGGGAGTTTAACAGCTAGTGTGGGAGAGAGCGAATACGATCCATCATTGGCACACACCTTTTTTACTATAGGTATAAATATCACATTAACCAGTACTTTGTCTCTCTGCCATCAGATACTGTTTCAATCCTCTCCAGAATGGGATAAAACATAAACGCATATCAAAACATAAACAGAACACAGTTCACCAGAGGATTCAGCTCAGGCCTTTTCCATTTGATAGAATAACACCACTTATACAGGGCTGATGATTCTATGACATAAACAGAGACAAACATACAGACAGAAAGACAGAGAGAGACTTGAACTGCTTGTTGAGAAAATCTGCATTTTGTTATGAGAAAAGAAGAGAGTAGATCTTGCTACAGATACTGTCCTGGTCTGTCATGCTTTGGCAACAGTGGCAACCACCCATTCATGCCAAGAAAACATTTATTGACTTGAGAGAGCGAGCGAGAGGTTATGCCAAGTTTGTGCGACTCATTTGACCGAGGTCTGAGCCTCACCCACCGCACCACCTGCCAGCGTACTGCGCACACACACATACACACGGCTGTACTACACCTCATTAACCTGACCTTCTTGTCAACCTTAAACACAGCTGACTCAAAAGCTCTTCAATTAGACAGAAATCTCCATATTATTTCAACGTATTCATTGATACTGTATTTCTCTGGAAAATTTGGAGAACGACTTTTTGGAACGGATGGCAGAGAAGACGAGACACACAATGATCATGTTCCAGAGAAAAAAAAATCAAAGTCTCGGCGAGGCCCAATATTTATCTGGGTGTGGATGTCTGTGCACGCAGACGAGACAGAAACACAGGATCTAACCATTACGCTGTCATCTTCCAAGGAGTACATCAAATATAAAGTCTGCCTCTTAAATGGTGCCCTGTTCCCTTTATAGTGCACCATTTTATACCAGAACACTATGGAGCGCCTACCCTATTCTCTAAATGGGGCTTGGTCAAACGTAGTGCAGAATATAGGGCATAAGGTGCCATTTGGGACATAACAAAAACATGTTTTTTAATATTGTAGGAGACGTCAGCTGACATCTAGTGAGGTTCAAGTGTAAGTAAACAACATGGTAGTGTCCCAAATGGCACCATTTTCCCTGAAAATACCTAGTGCACTAAATAGAGAATAGCGTGCCATTTGGGGCACTGCCCTGGTTCAGTAGACATGTTGTAAATGTCTTAGCCATAATACACTTGTTTCATACTGGCAATCTGTACTTCAACACAGTACAATCCAAGCCAAGCCAATACACACACACACACACACACACACACACACACACACACACACACACACACACACACACACACACACACACACACACACACACACACACACACACACACACACACACACACACGACAGTGTATAATAACTTCTGGTTTCAGCAATGCTAAAAACAACTTGGACTGAGGGGTAGACGTAACATAGTAAATGAAAATCCGGGACCCCTGCACATCATTCATTTCATATAAATTGAATGTTACGAATGCTAAGTTAGCTAGGTGGCTAACACTAGGTAGGTGGCTAACGTTAGCTGGGTTAGGGTTAGGAGTTTGGTTAAATGGTTAAGGTTAGGGTTATGGGACGGGTTATCCAATATACTGAGTAGTTGGAAAGTAGCAGGCTAAGTAATTGCTAATTAGCTAAAATGCTAATGGTTGTCCGTGAAGAGACACGCAACCTTTGGGTAGCTAGACGTTCACATCATGTGTTCACCCATCCACCCTGACCAACCACCCTACTTGCTTTAGTTTTTTTCCTTAAAGGAAAATTCCACCCAAAATCTCTCTTTTGGCATTTGTTTTATTTGTCCATTGTTGATATAGTCCCCAAATGTTTGCATGTCAGCAAATCAAGTTAAGATGTACAACTTTCAAAATACAGCCAGTATGATGCATTTTGTATTTTATCATGCAAAATGCATAGTGCTGAGCGGTTAACCGAAAACTCTGTTATTCTTCGTTTTAAACAACTAATTGATCAACTTGGTTCAATTATTTTAATTCCAATTCATTCATTTTTTTTTCTGTGACCTCAATGCACAAATTACAAAGTTTCTCTAGAGATAAATCAGATCAAGCCTGAACTGTGCGATGTAGTAGTTTAGCACACAAAAAAAGTGGTAATTAACTACAATGACCACAATCCATTGTGCATCTACTTGTCCGGTCTGTGTTTCTTTTAAGACTACTAGGGAAGAGACAGAAGAATGTGTGATCGTGAGAGGATATGGAAATCAGCTATCGCTTGGTGAGGTATATCGACCTGAAAAATACATGATCTAAGTGATTGATAGTTGGTACTCAGCAGTCATAAAAGTATGCCTGATTTACTTTGAAGAACTATAAAATAATGATTTCGTTCAACAATATTACTTTTATAACAGTCAAATGCGTTCCCAGAACAGTGAGCACTTACCGGTGAGTAGATCTTCTTGCACACTGTATTCCACTTGTTCATGCCAGAAAAGGAGATGAAAACCTGTATTTCTGATTTTGGATGGAACAATACAAGGCAGGAGGCTGCAAGGTGTGACCAATACTATTAGCAGGAACGACACATGCTCTCCTCGACGTGATTTAAACTTCAATCTTCTCTTCTTTTGGACTATAGACTACCAATGTTGTTGTTGTAGCCTAAGTAAATGCTTTGTTTTATCCTATGTCTTGTGTAGACTACATCAATCCATTGTAGAAGAGTGCTACTTGGTCAATGTTACTGAGCTCTTGCACTCACCTGTCTTAATTGGTTAATTAAAAGGCAATCTGGGGTACAAACAATGTGGTCACCCATTTCTCAAAGCCAATTCCTCAGCTGGTTACCAAAAAAGTGTCTGAGTTCCCACTTTGTTGTTATTTGAATCCCAGATTGCTCCTTTAACAAACCTTGGACAAGTGATGAAGTCCACACTCTCACAGATGTGAAAAGTGGGTCATTTTGTTTTTGCTGCTGAGCCATTCAACCAATACAACACACACAATTGATTTAAAAACACTTATTCTTTCAGTAATGACATTGAATAATGTAGATACGAAACAAATAGCTGGTGTCATTTATACCCCAGAAAAAAAGCAGCATCTCCACCATAACTTTGCTGCATTGGGAAACGTGTGAAATAGATTGACAACATGTGTAGGCCTTTACACAATGTATCTGTCATTTTCAAGTTCTTTGACTACCTCATTAGAGAGGTTGCTGACTGCCACATAATGTGCCAATAACGCGAATAACCCCTTTCTTCTTCTAAACTACAAAACACTTCACACCCAACTGCTTTCATTATTAGCCTAGTTTGGTGTGAGAGGAAAGAGAAAGATCTGCATCCAAAATGGCACCCTATTCCCGATATAGTGCACTACTTTTGAGTAGGGACCATAAGGTTCTGGTCAAAAGTAGTGCCTTATTTAGGGAATAGGGCCCCATTTGATGCGTTTCCTGACAGTGGCCATAGCACATTTCGGAGAGCCTATACAGTTCTAGCCCACTCAGCCAAAGCTTTCTGATCAGCTTTGAATACTGGATAAGTGCACTCACACACACGCACTGCATATCCAATTCATTACCACCATCACGACTTCCCCCACCCGCCCAATCAAGAGGATGTTTGCATGGTTGCCTTTACTGCTGCTTTTAATAAAAACAAGATAAAGCAATGCTTTCTCTCCCACTTTTTTCTTTGCTCTCTTTTTTTCCTCCCTCCTTTGTCCCAATTAAACACTCCCCCAGTGTGTTTTTACTCTGTGTTCATTTCTTCACGTTTGTTTTGTTCCTGTGAAAACGACCTCTCAGAAGTCTGTAGGGGTATGAGGTGCTTGGACTACGTCCGAAATGGTACCCTATCCCCTATATAGTGCACTGCTTTTGACCAGAGCCCTTTTCAAAAGTAGTGTACTACATAGGGAATTAGAGTACTATATGAGACATAGGTAATGCACTTGCCCTCCAAGTTGCTGGTTCAAATCCTCTTCGGATCGGCAGTTCCTCCTAAATCGCTACATAGGGAACGGACACACACACACACAAACACACACCCTGGCCTGTGGGAAAGTTACAGGGCGGGTCTCGTAGGCTGAATTCTAGACTCCACTGTATACTCCTTCAAAGCATACGTGCCGACCTCTATAGATGTACTAATGCTGTGAATCAGCATCAATCTGCCTCCGTAAGGCTGTAAATAATGAAGCAGGACAGTTCGATAGCTGACCACAGATTGGTCTGCATCCCAAATAGCACCCTACTCCCTATATAGTGGACAGCATATAGGTAGTAGGGTGCCATTTGAGACGCAGACGTGGTGGTCGGGATCCAAAATGGCCCCCGCTTGGATCTCCTGGGTGGCCTGGACTGCCTCAGTTGCTTCAACTAGGCCTGGTTTATTAAAGGCAGAATGGTAAACAGATTCTGGGGTATTGGGAGGCTCTCTGAACTCTCGGGGGATAATAATAAGGATATGAAAGAGAATCCCCACTGATACTCAATAACATTGTGTTTGAGGGGAATCCTTTTTATCTTTCACATACAATGTGAAATGGTATTATATTCCTTATATACAGTATGATGCACTAATTTTGACCAGAGCCCTATGGGCCCTGGTCAAAAGTAGTGCACTATAAAGGTAATAGGGTGCTATTTGGGATGCAAGTCATGGGAATTTATCTCACCCATACGCTGCGATGACGTTAACAAAGCAATATGAGGAACAGTAGGGCGTCACAATGTCTACAGTACATCCCAAATGGCACCCTATTCCCTATATAGTGCACTACGTTTAACCAGGGCCTATAGGGTAGTGCACTCGGGAATAGGTTGCCATTTGGGACACACTCCAAGTCATGTGTATGAGTTATGACACATCGAGATATGTTCCCATACGTACTGTCCATGTGAATGACAGCATTAAAGGAGAAAGCGTATAAGACATCTGTGTGGCAGGGACTTCTTTAACTTCTCATTCTTCAGGGAACACTTCATGCTTTGATAGTTTGATGACATGACAAATAAGAGAATAGGAGAGACACATGTAGTCAGAGAAAATATTGATACTAAAAATGAACCAGGCGTTACTGGCAAATAATAATCTGTGTGTGAAATAAAACATAACAGATGGCAATCAAACAACACAGTTTTCCATCAAACAAAGGGTGTCCAAAATGGCACCCTATTCCCTTTTTAGTGCACTACATTTGGCCAGGACCCATAGGGCTACGGTCAAAAGTAGTGCACTATATAGGATATAGGGTGCCATTTGGGATGCAAACATAGTCTTTACTAAAGAAATATCAAAGAAGATATAATTTCACACCTGAGCAAAGACGAACGTTGCTGAATGCTACATGTACAATGGTGCTAATTACACCCAAATCAACACGCCCTTGAGACCTGATTAGGCCAAATCAACGCACTCATACACATCTTTTGTGGCAAGGATCCTTTTGAAAAACCACATCCCTTTCCACTGAATAAACTTCCCCCACTAAACGTGAATAAACGTTCTGTGGAAATACCTTGGATGGCAGTAGTCTGCATACCATGCTTTATTATATGTCTGTGTTAGCATGGGAGGGAGAATGCTGATGGTAATCCTGACGCATCCCTGTACAGGAACAACCCTCAGGCTACGTCACAACTGACACCCTGCTCCCTATATAGTGCACTACTTTTGACTAGCCTGGTCAAAAGTAGTGCACCACATAGGGAATAGGGTGCCATTGGGACACAAGTCTGGGGCTGGTAGGCTTTCTTTAGACCACATCCCGTTTTTGGAGGGTTGGGAGGGATGGAGATAGTTGAAACAGGCAGCGCTTGGTGAGACATGGCGGGCGCACGTTCGAACAAGGCGTTCATACGGTGCCGAAGCGGGGTGTCTTCTCACACTCAAACCAGCATAATGTCTGTGGTGGGTGTACGTGGGGAGGGCTGTGTGTGTCGGGTGCATGTGTGTGTGTGTGTACGCGTGGGCACATGGAAAACTGAATCTGCACTTTATGTCTCCTCTGCTCAGACAGCTACAGCTTAACTTCAACATTACCAGGCAAACACACGCGCACACACAGACAGACACACCGTTTAACCTCCACACGCCCAGGAAAACACACACACAACCCGCAGACAGCCACAGTTTAACCTCCACACGCCCAGGCAAACAGAGAACTGTTAGAAACGTAACTGTGGTCAGTGGGCATCATTTCTGCTCATCAGCACAGCTTAGTGTTTAAAGCACAAGACACACAACCTACAAAGATCATCTTGTTGCAGACCTGGTGAACTATTAGAAATCTGTCAAATACTTTGAGCGTTTGCTTTAGCCTGCCTGGAGTGCCAGGACGTTTCTATTGGTTCCATTGCAACAGGGAAGTTCAATCAAGCACAGATAAAGCAAATGATTTCAAATAGTATTTAAACCCAGGTCTGTCTGGTTTGGATGGGAAAATGGTAGAGCAATAATTGATGATGTGTGCATCCCAAATTGCACCCCATTTCCTTTATAGTGCACTACTGTACTTTTGACCAGCACCCATAGTGCACAATATATAGGGAACAGAGCGCCATTTGGGACACATACAATGTGTTATGATAGGTTTAATTATGTAAAAACATGGCATCAATCACTTCCAGGTTTTTATTCAATGGTTCAGTCAGTGCATAAAAAAGAAACAATCTTTTCTCCATTTTGTAAGTATTTGCATGTCAACAGAAGTATAACAAAACTCATAGCTACAAAAGGAACAGTTGTATATCAACATAACAGTGTAGACCAGGATTGTTACCTTTCCCAAAATGTCTAGGTTTTCCCAAGAAATCCTGGAAGGAGGAATCGGGATTCCAGACTTCCCTTATCAGGGGCAAGTTCTTATGTCTCAGTCTCCTGAACAGACCCATGGTGTGATGAAGAAACACTCCTCAAGTTATTAACACAATTTAGAAAGAACTCAATTTGGTGCAAAAGAAGGAAGGATATCCTTTTCAAATCAAGGTGAGTATCTGTACAAAAGCCTGCATACCAGCTACTGTTTTTTAAAACAATGGAGCTTTAGGTTTAAAATAAAAACAGATCTGGGATCAGGCTACAGAATGTAGTGTGGGGGAAAATAATCTTCAATTCAAGGTGAATATCTGCTCCATTATTTTATTCCCTTGAAAGCCATTCCACTTTAAAAACCAGCCCTTAAGTGCCTATCCAGAGATTGGCTCTATACATACAGTACAGTACAGTACAGTACAGTACAGTACATGTGCTACTGTTTCAAAGTACGCTTCTAGCTTCAAGAAAAAAATGTGTTAACAACAAAGAAAATATTTTTCTTTCAACTCCTTTAAAGACGTAAGCATGCTAAAATAGCAAGCACAAAGAATTCAGTTATATTTCATACTTCATACTCTAAAGTTGTCCTATTTTTGACAATAGTTCACACATCTTGGTGCTTCATGGTCTCAGAAATATCAACCTCTGTGGAAAAAGTATACAATCTTTTTTTATATTCCTCACTGAGTGAATTATAAAAAATAATGGTCTCTGTACACAATATTGAAAATACCCAGTGGTTTGCATAATTATTTGATTGGATCAATGTCTCTCTCTCTGGTCTTCATCACTATAGGCCTGTGAAAACACACACACACACACACACACACACACACACACACACACACACACACACACACACACACACACACACACACACACACACACACACACACACACACACACACACACACACACACACACACACACACACACACACACACACACAAAGACGAAAACATCAGTCTCCTTAGAAACCAAGATTCAGACACATTTCAACAACCAACCGCTAATAAGAAATAATAGCCTGAGCAATTACAATAAAACAGACTTTAATATTTGAACATGTCAAAGATAAACATGAGTTGGAAAATGAGAATGAAGCCTGGTTGGTTGGTTGGGGACCGAGAGAGATGGTTCCAGAGGGCTCTGAGTTCTGGGCCTGCGTCCCAAATGGCACCCTATTCCCTATATAGTGAACTATTTTTTACCAGAGCCCTATATGCCCTGGTCAAAATAAGTGCATTATATAGGGAACGGGGTGCCATCTGGGTCACAGCATATGAGAGATGAGTGATAGTGCATGGTGACTTCAGCACCCAGAGTTGGGGTTTGGGTTGGTTGTTACTATAGTTACGGTGGCAGCATTGTTAGCTCGTGGCGTGTCAGATAGCCAAAAGCATCGGCCTGACCACGGCCTCTCTAACACCTCTCTGCAGGCTCTCTCTCTCTCTCTCTCTCTCTCTCTATATATATATATATATATTATATTTATTATTTTTCCCCCTCCCTCTCTATGTATCTCTCTCTGTCCAACCTGGCGCTCTCTTTCTCCATCTCTCTCTCACTCTCTGTCCCTGGCTCTTTCTCTCTCCAGACTGTCACACACTCTCTCTCTCTCTCTCTTCTCTCTCCATATATATATATATATATAATTCTTTCTTCCCCTCCCTCTATCTCCCTTCCAACCTCCCTCTTTCTCCTCTCTCTCACTCTCTGTCCCTGGCTCTTTCTCTCTCCAGACTGTCACACACGCTCTCTCTCTCTCTTCCTCCCTTCTCTCTCTCTCTCTTCCTCCCTTCTCTCCCTTCCTCCCTTCTCTCTCTCTCCCTTCCTCCCTCCTCCCTCCCCCCTCTCTCTCTTTGACTCTGGGAACTGTGGGCAGAACTTGTCGACCAGCTAGCGCCACAAGAAGGCAGAACCGCAGAGAACCTCGTCTAAACCAACCAGACACTCTCTGTCTACGTCCCAAATGCCACCCAGGCGCTGGTCAAAGGTAGTGAACTATATAGAGAATAGGGTGCCATTTGGGACACAGTCTTTGCCTCTGCCCAAATCCTCTCTAAAGACTTGACGCTGTCTGTCTGCAGTGATTTTAAACCCTGTAAACACTGTTCCCTACGCACCCAGTACTGACTTATTGGAACTGGGTGTAAGAGGTGCCTTTCTCCTTCTCTGTCTCTCTCACTCTCACCCTCTCGCTCTCCAAAATGGCCGATGTCCACCAATCGCATTGCAGAGCCGGTACGTCTTCCAATCTAAGGACTAATTGGAGGGTCTATAAAGGAAAATGGAGGCTTCTGAGTCACCTATTGGTAGTTGCCGGGGCAACATACACTGCAGTGGTGCCGGGGACTCTGAATGAGGTCATGGACAGACAGACATGGAGGCTCCATCAAATGAAGTCGCCTCTTGTCTCTAATGGGATAAAGGAGTCGTCTCAAGACACTACTAATAAGAAACAGACCGACTGATATTACGTGTGATCCATATAATAATATATCACAATAGAATCCAGATTTCTATAATGGGTACCTGGTAGCAGACTAGGTTGTTATGCTTTTGAGTGTAAATTATTTTACACTTTTATGAGTAATGTTGAAATATGTTACAGTTTTCAAAATGTGTACTGTATATGACAAACTGTTTGATTTCCGGTCTTATTGGATGGCATTTTCATCCATATAATCATATAATCATAATAAAATCCATATACTGTAATCATGTCCATGCTACCTGGTACTGTATAATGCCTTTTGGTTGTCTCCCGCTGGGCACACACTGGTTGAATCAACGTTGTTTTCACGTCATTTCAATGAAATTATGTTGAACCAATGTGGAATAGATGTTGAATCTACATCTGTGCCCAGCGGGCTGGTAGATCACGTTTTTATGATGATACTGTGAAAGGCATATTTTACCGTATTTTGCATAAATATGAAACCGTTTAAGAGTAAAGCGTGAATAATATGCTCTTAAAAATAGGAATATGACAGCGAGATGATTGTTGATTATGACTACAGTTGATTGGGTTTATCTTATTGGTGTGATTATGATTGATTGTGACAGGCTAGTACCTTTGGGTTTAGATGCTCACCTGAGAACACGGATCTCTTATTGGCATCTCGTACCCCACCTGTGAATACATCAGAACAGACAATAACACTAATTAATCCACATAACTGGGACTCTGACTGACATCCCATCCAACATGGCAACAGGTTATAGCGTTTTCAGGGGTATTCCAGCTGGGACTCGAACCACAACCCCAAAGCAGATAACTCCTTTGGAGGAGTTTGTGACACCCTCATCAAGGGTTGCTGCCAATATCATATGAAAACAACACTATCAGCACCCATCAAACTTCCTACAGTACATACAAACCATCATTACAGAGATGTTGGCAGTTGTATACACACATTACCATGTTAATACATCAAGTTAAAGCTGAAAATATGTTTTTGTATTTTTTTCATCAGGCCACTGTTGATGTAGTCCCAGAATGTGTTGCATGTCAGCAGTGGACTAATGAAAAAAATACCAAAAGATAGTTTTGGAGCGGAGTTTTCCTCTATGTTTAATAACTTGGGTAGTTAGTCTGAGACATGAGCCACAGGGTGGTTGGGAAGAGAAGGGGACAGGAGGGGGACTGACTACTCCATTGACTTCACACTACTTTCATCTCATTGAGGTCGCTGCGGTTACCCCATTGTGGAAGTCTCTAGAATAACAGGAAATAGCGATGGATGGCTTTTTTTCTTTATTATGTAGCTCTGTGCCATAGACTTGGCGCCAGCTCAGACACAAGAACCAAGGCACTGGCATGGCAGCAGAGATGAGGGGAGGGGGGCTGCGAAGGGGTGTCACTGTGCCAATGAGCTAAGAAGCATACATCTAATGACACACACACACACGAACGCACACAGGCATACGTACACACAAATGTAAACACAGACGCACGCACGCACACACACTTACTGAGTCAGTCAGCAGCCATCTCACCCCATGAGCCCTCTCTCATGTCTTGCAGCTGGGCATCTCTCTCTTTCTTTCTCTGGCTCCCGCTCTTCTCCATCTCTCTCCCCTCTCCTCCTCCACCTCTCTCTCTCTTCTCCATCTCTCTCCCCTCTCCTCCTCCACCTCTCTCTCTCTTCTCCATCTCTCTCCCCTCTCCTCCTCCACCTCTCTCTCTCTTCTCCATCTCTCTCCCCTCTCCTCCTCCACCTCTCTCTCTTCTCCATCTCTCTCCCCTCTCCTCCTCCACCTCTCTCTCTCCCCTCTCCTCCTCCTCCACCTCTCTCCCTCCCTCTCTCTCCCCTCTCCTCCTCCTCCACCTCTCTCCCTCCATCTCTCTCCCCTCTCCTCCTCCTCCACCTCTCTCTCTCTTCCATCTCTCTCCTCTCTCTCTCTTCCACCTCTCTCCCCTCTCCTCCTCCTCCACCTCCCTCCCTCTCCAGTAGTGTTGCTCGTATCCTTTTATAAACACATCATTGCCATTAGCCCGAGTATAGTAACTGAATACGTTTGGTCACTTCTCCATCTCTCTCCCCTCTCCTCCTTCACCTCTCTCCCTCCCTCTCTCTCCTCCTCCATCTCTCTCCCCTCTCCTCCTCCATCTCTCTCCCCTCTCCTCCTCCACCTCTCCCCCTCCATCTCTCTCCCCTCTCCTCTTCCACCTCTCTCCCCTCTCCTCCTCCTCCACCTCCCTCTCTCTCCAGTAGTGTGGCTCGTATCCTTTTATAAACACATCATTGCCATTAGCCCGAGTATAGTAACTGAATACGTTTGGTCACTTCACCATCTCTCTCCCCTCTCCTCCTCCTCCACCTCCCTCTCTCTCCAGTAGTGTGGCTCGTATCCTTTTATAAACACATCATTGCCATTAGCCCGAGTATAGTAACTGAATACGTTTGGTCACTTCACCAGCTATGTTCCTTTTGGCACTACAACCCTCCATACCCAAGGGAGACCTGTTATGTAGTCTTACAGTTCCATGTGATTGCCGCCATTTTGCGTAACGCAATGTTTGGTTTGACTTGGAATTCCTGGATGCATCCCAAATGGCACCCTATTCTCAATATAGTGCGTTACATTTGACCAGAGCTCTAAGGGCCCTGGTCAAAAGTGGTGCACCACATGGGGAATAGGGTGCCATTTGGGATGCAGTCCCTGTTTCATGAGTTCCATAAAAACCTTTGGCCCTCTGACTCCAATTCCCACTTGCATTTCAGTCTCAGTACAAGCAGATGATTCCAGGCCCTGTTGTTTACTGAGAAAACTGTGCGTGGATACCAAATCGCACCCTATTCCCGATATAGTGCACTACTTTTGACCAGAGCCCTATGGATCCTGGTCAAAAGTAGTGCACCTCATAGAGAAAAAGGTGGCATTTGGGACACGTTATGTGATACATTATTTGCAGAACATTTCTGTCACTGTTCTGGGAAAGAGAGGAATTAGGGCCAAATGACAGATTTAGTTCCATCTGGCTTGATAGATAAATTCAATTAATTGACTTCAACATGAACAGAATTATGTACGATGAACTGTACTTACACTGTAGTTGTATAATCCACCCACACTGAAGAAGTTGGCTATGTGTGGATATGCACTCTCCTTCTGTATGTTTTTTCAATGACAGAGACCGGTATGCAATGAAGGGGAGACAGAGAGAAGGGAGATACTGAGTTGGGCCGGTAGGTGCCGGGATTCGTGCCCACACAGTCAGGGGACTCGTATATGTGCTGAGGGCAGTGGTCTTAACTACAAGGCCAACGTCAGGCACGTGTACTGTGTGTGTGTGTTCATTGGCTCATTTCTACAATACCAGGATCTGAAGCCATCTCTGAGGATGTGGCGATACGCAACTCTCACCATAAAAGTTAAGAGCACACACATTTGATGGTTTGATAGGACTATTGAGACCATATTATATTATTATTTATTACACATGAATAATTATGACATATTACAACATTCAACAGATTTACTTATCTGAACATCAAGCGGGGACTTCTGATCTAACTATGTCATGTTCAAAGATGGAGCCTGTGTCCCAAATGGCACCCTATTCCCTATATAGTGCACAACTTTGCCCAGAGCCCTATGGGCCCTGTAGGGAATAGGGTGCCATTTGGGACACACACCTAGTGATGTCATGTTCAAAGGACAGAGAGAGAGAGAGAGAGAGCTACGTCGTACCCAAGCCAGACTTATATAACGATTTATGAATTGATGAGATGCAACGGAGAGTCCTTCACGTCCATCGGCGAGCTCTTAACGTGAATAAATCTCTTAAGTGACGGCTGGAGATGTAATCTTAGACGATATTAACAATCCACCCAGAAATCACATATTCAGCTTTTAAAACTTCACAAGATGTCTGCCTCCTGTGTAGCAAGGGGCATTTCATGACTAAACTCTCATTTTCTTGTACTGAATTTGACAGCGTACATTAAGGTATAAATCCCCTTTATTAGGCCGACGGAAAGCCCTACTTTGTACATTAATCACAGAAGATTGAAGTCATGACAGAAATCAATTGAACTAAGGAAATTACAGTGTGCGGCTGATGGCATTAAAAGAGCGATCAGTCCTCTTGTGGGGCAGTAGAATACCACTGACTTCATGAAAAGGTTTGACACTGTGAAACACTGAGGAAAAATGACTTCCCTTGTGGGTCAGTATGGGAGAGAAATAAACAGCAATGAGGATAAAGATTAAGACAGAGGTAGAAAGAGAGAGATGGGGCCAGTAAAAGATAAAGAGCAGAGAAATAGAGAGAAGGGATGAAAAGTGTAAGGTAAGGCAGGCTTACTCACACTTGTCCTGCTCAGGTGGTTCCAGAAGGTCACTCTCTGTGTCACTGGGAATGTGCCATGGCTGTCTGATGGCCTGCAGCTGCTGGTAGAACTCATCCTATAGGAGAGGAGATGGGATGGGAGGAGAGGAGATGGGAGGAGACATTACAGCGTTGACTCATGTTGTCGGTAAACAACAGGTGTCTAATTGAGTATTAACAAAACTACCTACAAATCATTTTGAGAGGTTGTTTTTAAGTTTAACAACGTGTGATGAGATCCATATAGTGATGAGCTCTGGCCGTAATAGCCTAACAACAATGTATACTACACATACAACTTGTTTGGAATTGAGATAAATAATTGAATCGTCAAGATGAAAAGCTGCATACATAGCTATACATTTACAAACGTAGGCAAACAACATGAACTGAGCCAAGGTTTAGAGTGAACCATAAAAAAAAACATGTTCTTCTGGAAAATATATATCTGATACAGCTGTTCGAAGTCTGTAAGCAACATTAAGGCTTGCACACATCGCACAGAATGTGGCTCTAGAGTTCGTCTGCCGATCGTTCAGCACGCTGTGTTTTATGGACCACCCATTGTAGAGGTCTAACTGGCGACATTTACGTCGATTCTACATGGAGAACCGGTGCGCACTTGGTTTGCAAATGACTGCCGGCACTCTGTTCAGAGGAACCTAAGTACTCTAAGTCTCGGCTGTCAAACTATTGGTGTGTCTGGGCCTTTAGATTCTGTCATTTTTAAACCACTCATTTATTTTATTTTTTTTTTGTATTTCTAAACGTCTTGACGGTTGAAAACCGAGAAAGTCTATCTATCGCTCTCTCGCTCTCTCCTTCCATCTCCTCGCTCTCTTTCTCTCTTGTTCCATCTCCATCTGTCGCTCTTGCTCTCTCGTTCCATCTCCTCTCATTCCATCTGCTTTCTCTCTCTCGCTCTCTCTAAAAGGAAAATTACAGAGAAATTGTTAGTGAACTAGAAACCAAAGAGTTCCCCATTTAGTTCTACAGCTTTTAAAACCAAGTACACCTTGGAGTATAGTCCTTGGGGCCAAACTTTAATAAATAAATTGCCTGTGTTCCCTTCTAATGGCTTTTATGTGTTCTAGTTTGTTCCCGTCTAAAGGGTTTTATGTGTTCTAGTTTTTCAGTGTTAAAAGGTGATGGATGTTTCCCAGCCAGTCAGTAAGCTGGTCAGCCAGCCAGCCAGTCAGTGAGTCAGTCAGTCATTTAGCCAGTCAGTAAGCCAGCTTGTCAGTTAGTCTCGATGGTGGAGAAAGAGAGGACGCCTCCAAGCGTCTCTCGTAGAGTCCTGGTCAAAAGTAGTGCACTATTAAAGGGAGTAGGTTGCCATTTGGGACGTAAAGGCAGTGTTTCAAGAAGAGTTACAACAGGAAGAGGAAGAATCAGGTTTGTACATCCATTCTTTCCTGTCCTCTCTCTTGCTCTCCCTTGTTTTCTGTACATCCAGTTTTATAAACAGGCCCAGGATTCTTGCTCTCTTTCTGCCTCTGTTTGCTTGTTTGTCTCTCGCTCTCTCTATCTCTCCTCTTCTATCTCTCCACTTCTATCTCTCCATCACTAGCTGTCTACCAGGCGATGCACACTCACTCACACAAAATATACACACACCTCATACTCACAGAAACACACACACTCACAGCCAACACTGCTGTCACATGTTATAGAGACATTGAACCACTGGACACTTCCCATTTCACTCTGTGTATTTAAATACTGTATCCCCGACATAGCTTATTCTAATATTTCTACTACTGCACGGTGTATTCTTACACTGTTTATACACACCACATATTTATTTACATACTGGATTCTTGAAATAGCTCATTCCAATATATCTACTGTTGTACATATAATTCTTAGTATATCTGGTGTAAATTCTCCAGCTATACTGCACATACGTATAGATTGTATTTTGATTACTATTTGGGCTGTTAATTGGATTCCTCGTTCTTGATTTCTTGTTTCTTTTGTACTCTTTCTACATTTTAATTATTTGTGTACTTTGACATATTACTGTAGTAAACTTTGATTTGATAGCTCTCTCTGTTCTTCTCTATCTCTCTCTCTCTCTCTTTCAGTGGACACTAGTCATCCCGCAAGTCCAGGTGGCTCCAATCATTTGTGAATCAGAATCAGTTCACTCCGCTCCGCTCGCTGGTGTTTTTGATCATCTCAGTAGGCGTCAACCTCAAGCAACTGTCCAAAAAATACAGAGGAATCACAAAATTCCTGCCCGCGATTAATAAAGTCCTCAGAAAGAGGGTCTCATATTTAACAATGTGGCTCTGAAGTAGACCATGAAAAGGAACTTGAGACAAAAAAAATCCCATTGAAATATTCCCCTTTAAAGCCAGACACATTTTTTCCACAGTGAGTAGACATCCTACTGTATGGACCTCCCATCACTATGCCAAACCCCCCATGATGTCTCTGTGTGTGTGTGTGCATTCTATGTGCCCTCACGTGCTCTCATGTTCTAATGCCAACCTATTACAACCCATTACATTACCCAAGGAATTACAATAAATGAAGGGTACATTTCACTTCCATGACCCAAGGTTTATGGTAATTTAGACCTGGGTTTTTCTGTTCTTTTATACACTGGTTCATCCTATAATGACCTACTGTAGCATGACAAACGAAGGTCAGTTTTGACTTATCCCTCTTATAGTTTAGGTTATGATTTTGAAAGGCTGATCCTAGATCTGTGCTTTAAGGAAACTTCCCCCTGGTGTGAGTGGGTACCTCTGACAGATAGGCCCTGAGGCTGGAGGCCTTGCCCAGACTATCTGTCGTACTCAGCCCAGGAGGGGTGAGCAGGGGCCTGGGTCGGGTCGGCTGACTGGTGGGGGTCACCGGTCTGCTCCTCGACCTCCTGAACGTCACCTCCTTATGACCCCCGTGACCTCCAACCCCTGGGGTCACGGCCGTCATGGCCGACCTGGAGGTCAGCAGGCTGTTGGGGGTCATGGGCCTGCTGCTGGGGGTTCTAGGAGTTGTAGTTCTGCTGCCGGGGTTGCTGGGAGAATGAGTTCTGTGACCAGTCGTCATGGTGAGGGAGGTTGGTTTCCGGGTGAGCAGAGGGCTAAGTTTGGGGCTGACCAGGGGGTAGCCTATGGAGCTGGGCTTGGCTGAGCGGGCACTGAGGACGGGGGACTGGGGTCTGGAGGGGGGTCTGGAGGTCTGGCCTGGCAAGGGTAGAGTGTTGGGGAGGGTTCCCCCCGGGAGGGAGGTGTGGAACAGAGGGGTGAGGAGCAGACTACTGTGGGGGCTGTTGGGGCTCCGCTGGGCTAGTTTCCCCTGCTCCGCCAGTTTGGCCAGGTCCTTCTCCACCTCTGGAGGGGCACAGAGACAAAGACAGACATGTTTGATAATTAAATGTATTCATGACAAATAACATACTGTATAAAAGTAAGGCCAATGGTCATAGTCAACAAAAGATCTGGGCCTTATTATATAAAACAGAGAAAGGGCAAAGGTGGGTCATGTTCAGATATGCACGCTTATCTTTCAAATCTTTCAAAAAAAGCACCTCAACGCTCTGATTTTCATTGATGTGTGTTTCTGGACTAAAGACACAGGATGAACTCATTTACATTACAAAACATCCCAGAAGATATCACAGGCTTCATATCAAGAGAGTGGGAATGCTGCCTTTCCTTTTCATGATGTTTGTCTTAAAACCCCTTTCCCTGGTCATTGAAAACAATATTTACTGACTCTGTAAATTGTGGTGAATCCTGCTTCAGTAAAAATTCCAGATTGACATTAAAAAACGAATGTCACATAACATGAAGAGTGTGTCCCAAATGGCACCATATTTCCTATGTAGTGCACTACTGTTGACCAGGACCCATAGGGCTCTGGTCAAAAGCAGTGCACTACATAGGGAGCAGAGTGCAATTTGGGACGGGTACCCTATTTCCGATGTCCTATGTAATGCACCCTATTTCCTATGTAGTGCACTACTGTTGACCAGGGCTCATAGGGCTCTGGTCAAAAGCAAAGCACTACATAGGGAGCAGAGTGCAATTTGGGACACACAGAAGTGTTATTCCAAAATTCTGAAAATATATTTGTTTGCTTTATTGGTAGTTACAAAAACAGTTTTGTTTGTCAGAGGATGGGATAGGCCTGCCAGTGAGAACATCTGGGGGTAGCCTGCTCTCTGCTCCTCATCTCTCTGTTTTTGTCCTTTTTAAGGCTCTGACGCTGTTGGGTTTTCAGCGATCCAAGCTGGGACTTATCATGCGAGGGGGATATTTTCAGGAATGACTCACCACGAAGAGTTTGTACCAAACAGCACCCCATTCCCTATAGTGCACTACTTTTACCAGAGCTCTATGGGCACTGGTCAAAAGTAGTGCACTATGTAGGACATATTATGCCATTCGGGATGGAGCCTAACTCCTCAGAGAAGCGTGTATTTGTGACATTTAATAAATGACACGTAGTGGAAGCATTACATGTACTTCATAAACCTTGACTTCAACCATTTATGAGCAAATAGAGACTTCTCCAAAACAAACAATATTTCATTTTTCCACGCTTCAAAAATGCGAAACACATGTTCACTCATCACAAATTACTAGCTACAGTCGATCCACATATTGCAAAATACTCCAAAACTACTATGATACTGTAGGTCAACTAATATTATACAAGAGCACTGAGCAGCGTTGGAGAGATGATTTAAGCTGGTTTGAAAGTTTAAGAAGTGTGTGTCTGTAAGTTTGTTTGAAAACTCATCTAAATTGTTTGTATTGTATAGTCCATCCGGCACCCTGTGTATTTCATTCCATGACGTGGATAACCATATAGCTGGATCTGTAGTTAATTAGTTGTAATTGTAACAGTCTCTTGAAACCAGACAGAGATACTACACCATGGCAGTATGTTCACCTACTGAATGTGTGTGTACATCATACAGACATTGTGTTCTTTGCTGTTTTAAATTAAACTCAGATACTGTGTGTGTGTGTTGTGTGTGTGTGTGTGTGTGTGTGTGTGTGTGTGTGTGTGTGTGTGTGTGTGTGTGTGTGTGTGTGTGTGTGTGTGTGTGTGTGTGTGTGTGTGTGTGTGTGTGTGTGTGTGTGTGTGTGTGTGTGTGTTTGCACCATACACTAACATTGAGTCATGTGTTGTTTTAGCCCATATTCTGTTATAGACTGTGTTTGTAGACCTGCTGACCTCTGATCCAATAGAGCTATATAATATAGGAGAACATGGTTGTATCCCAAATGGCACCCTATTCCCTATGTAGCCTGTACTTTTGACCAGGGCGCATAGGGCATATATAGGGAATAGTATACCTGGGTGTAGAAATGAGAATATATGAACAACTGAGATTATGGGAAGTTTTATGGCTTAAAACCACACATTTTCGGTGGATTGGCAATCCCTGTAAAGTATCCTCCTTTTTAAATGAAGCCAATTCATTGCGGCTCTGCCACATAATTGGAAGGGGCAAAGAATTAGTCTATTAGCCACCGAAATGGCAAAAAATGATTAGTGTACATCGAAAAATGTATCAGTTTCACTGAAATGGTTTGACAGCGACGCCGCATAAAATTCAAGACAGTTGGGATCAGGCTCTTTGACGTCCCAATAACTTGGCATCTGGTCTATGAACTGGTTTATACAAATCAACTGACTTGTCAATCCGTTCGTTTTAATGTAAGATATTATAGAAAATACAAAGACAATGCTTAATAGATGGGGCATTGAACAGTCAGCCTTACACAGGCTCTGCCATGAGAATTGACCACAAGTTCTCAATGGGATTAAGGTCTGGGGAGTTTCCTGGCCATGGACCCAAAATATCGATGTTTTGTTCCCCGAGCCACTTAGTTTTTTGCCTTATGGCAAGGTGCTCCTTCATGCTGGAAAAGGCATGGTTCGTCACCAAACTGTTCCTGGATGGTTGGGAGAAGTTGCTCTCAGAGGATGTGTTGGTACCATTCTTTATTCATGGCTGTATTCTTAGGCAAAATTGTGAGTGAGCCCACTCCCTTGGTTAAGAAGCAACCCCACACATGAATGGCCTCATGATGCTTTACTGTTGGCATGACACCGGACTGATGGTAGCGCTCAACTTGTCTTCTCTGGACAAGCTTTTTTCCAGATGCCCCAAACATTCAGAAAGGGGATTCATCAGAGAAAATGACTTTACCCCAGTCCTCAGCAGTCCAATCCCTGTACCTTTTGCAGAAGATCAGTCTGTCCCTGATGTTTTTCCTGGAGAGAAGTGGCTTCTTTGCTGCCCATCTTGACACCAGGCCATCCTCCAAAAGTCTTCGCCTCACTGTGCGTGCAGATGCACTCACACCTGCCTGCTGCCATTCCTGAACAAGCTCTGTACTGGTGGTGCCCCGATCCCCAAGCTGAATCAACTTTAGGAGAAGTCCTGGCACTTGCTGGACTTTCCCCGAAGCCTTCCTCACAACAATTGAACCGCTCTCCTTAAAGTTCTTGATGATCCTATAAATATTTGATTTAGGTGCAATCTTACTGGCAGCAATATCCTTGCCTGTGAAGCCCTGTTTTGTGCAATGATGACGGCACGTGTTTCCTTGCAGGTAACCATGATTGACAGAGGAATAACAATGATTCCAAGCACCACCCTCCATTTGAAGCTTCCAGTCTGTTATTCGAACTCAATCAGCATGACACAGTGATCTCCAGCCTTGTCCTCGTCAACACTCACACCTGTGTTAACGAGAGAATCACTGACATGATGTCAGCTGGTCCTTTTGTGGCAGGGCTGAAATGCAGTGGAAATGTTTTTTTGTGATTCAGTTCATTTGCATGGCAAAGAGGGACTTGGCAATTAATTACAATTCCTTTGATCACTCTTCATAACATTCTGTTGTATATGCAAATTGCCATCATACAAACTGAGGCAGCAGACTTTGTGAAAATGTATATTTGTGTCATTCTCAAAACTTTTGGCCATGACTGTACAGTAGATATTCCATAAAAAAATCTAAATGTGCTTTCCTTTCAAAAACAAGGACATTTCAACAACAAGTGACCCCAAACTTTTGAATGTTAGTGTACATTTTAAGGAAAACAGTGTATTTTACAATAGTTATATTTTGTTTGTTTTTATCTACAGTATCTCTAAAGACCATCCAGTTCTGAACATATATACATTTTACAGACACTGTATATTTTACATGAGTTATCGTGTTGTTTTTAGTCCCGCCCTTTAGCTCCACTCAACCCCTCCCATCTATCTACGAACACCATTCGGTTTTGATTTCTATTTGGTATATATTTTTCAACTGTGCTGTGATGTTTCACAAATGTTCTGAACCTTTCTATTCCCATAGTTTCTACGGTTTGTAAATGAAAGATAACTATTTTGATAAAAGGATTATATTATTGATCGATTGACTAAGAAGTGCTATTTGCAGAGTCAGCTCCAAGTAAATGCTGCAATTCTTCAGCCATACCTGAACATGCGACTAAAAACAAGCTACATATGGACAGTATCAAAACAAATGATCTAATGATTCTGTTTCTTTGCAGCAAAATCTGCATTCTTGTCACGCCCTGACCTTAGTTATCTTTGTTTTCTTTGTTATTTTGGTTAGGTCAGGGTGTGATGAGGGTGGTATGTGTGTTTTTGTCTTGTCTAGGTTTTTTTGTATATCTATGGGATTTTGGTATGTCTAGGTAAATGTAGGTCTATGGTGGCCTGAATTGGTTCCCAATCAGAGGCAGCTGTTTATTGTTGTCTCTGATTGGGGATCCTATTTAGGTTGCCATTTTCATTTTTAGGTTTGGTGGGTTATTGTCTATGTGTTGGTTCCTGTCAGCATGCGTGTCTTTTCGCGGCACGTTTGTTTAGTGGTCTTCGTGCAAATAAAGAAGAATGTATTCTTATCACGCTGCGCCTCGGTCTCCTCATTATGACGAACGGGACAATTCTATTATTTGCATAAATTTTGTTTAATTTAAGTAGATTTATTTTGTATTTTTTTACCTGGCTTCGAGAGATTTACAGAGTTAGCAAAACGTCACACCAGGGTAAGCCTACACAAAACACAGCCCTTATTTTAAGTGTTTCTAAAATCCCCTATGGGAAAAATGAATTGTGGAAAAACCATTTCCCTCTGACTGCTAGTTTTTATGGGTAGTATGACTCATACTGTGGTACTCTATAGTGTGTAAGCCAGTGACAAAAAAACGAAATTTAATAAATTTTAAATTCAGGCTGTAACACAACAAAATATGGAAAAAATCAAGGGTGGGAAAACTTTCTGAAGGCACATGGGTTCTTCATGCGTTGCCATACTTTTTCAGCAGTGTCAGATCTGGGTTAGTCACTTGAGAAAACAGGATACAGCTACTGAAACCCCAAATGGAGACCTATAGGAAGCGACTTGAATATCCAACTGTACACAAGTGATAAATGAATACACGACTACTAATAATGTTGAGAAACTGTACATGAAGCTGATTTTATAATGCCATATTTGGGTCAGTGTTTATAAGCAGTGAAGAAAATGCAGCAGTGTCATAGGTATGAGGGCGTGAAATGTCATACTCTCCCACACAGCACCCATTCTACCATGACCGAGATCGTTGGTGTTTGATTCAACTAAACAGGATATGCTGATAAATAATCGGTTCCATAAAGCCGATATGATCATCAAGAGCTTCTTACTGATGTTATGATAAACAAAAGCATTCTTTCAGTCGGTTTGGAAAATCGTTCTTCCTGACCGTAAGTGATTTGGGTGTTGATGCAGTCATGCTGTTACTGTAAGTGTGACGAAGATAGTTCCCCTTCCACTCCTCCTCCTGTCCTCTCCAATTAAAACATGGCTCTCACATCCCGTTTATTAAACATCTAAGACGGCGTCCCAAATGGCACACTGTTCCCTGTATCGTGCACTACTTTTCACCAGAGTCCTTGTCAAAAGTAGTGCACTATAAAGGGAAAAGGGTGCCATTTGGGACACAATCTAAAAATCAGGAATGTATTTATCTGTATTCAACTTTACTAACTCACTGTAGTTCAAGTTCTGTGTTCACAGTCTGGGCTGATGCCTGGCCTCCAGACTAAAATAAGTGATGACAATTGTTTAAAAGACAATCAAGGTTGGAGGCATCAGGACTCAAATGCACTTAGCACAAGGCGGGTGGGAGGGAGGAGGCAGATATAATCTATTATAAACTCTTTGATCAGAAAGAGAAGACATTTAGTGATAGAGTACAGGACCACAGCATTACAACACCCTTACAACTCTTAGATCACATGCAAATGCTTTATTGACTCCGGCTTCCAACCTCTCCAAAATGGAAACTTTAAAGACAGGCACACTGGCGGGCACACACACACACACACACACACACACACACACACACACACACACACACACACACACACACACACACACACACACACACACACACACACACACACACACACACACACACACAC
Source organism: Oncorhynchus masou masou (assembly GCF_036934945.1). Lineage (NCBI taxonomy): Eukaryota > Metazoa > Chordata > Actinopteri > Salmoniformes > Salmonidae > Oncorhynchus > Oncorhynchus masou. The sequence continues at coordinate 24,003,618 of NC_088239.1, read as the reverse complement.
ACACACACACACACACACACACACACACACACACACACACACACACACACACACACACACACACACACACACACACACACACACACACACACACGTTAACGAATCAGTCATCTCTTTTCGTTTGGATAAAATCTGCATGTTGTCGGCCAGAATGAGATGTACTCCCTGAATAACATTAAACAACATGATTACAGATAAATGATGTCCAACGGATAGGAGAATTATCATGAACTGAATGGCATTACCCTAAAACTGATCCCAGATCTGTGTGTCCTCAAGACTACTCCATTGCTGCCTTTGTTTGGCATAACAAGGAGCGACAAGGAGTTGGCATGATAAGACATGCAGACTGGCAGTCAGACGAAGCCTAGACTGGTTCCAGGTCGGTAAACAGCATGTTTTATTAGCCATCTGCTCTGACTATTCACATTCCATATCATAGGACCGAAGCTAGTATTTACGCACAGACTTCAATCATCAAAGAGATTAGGGTTGCAGAATTCTGGTGACTTTCCCAACGTTCAGAAAAAAGTTTTCCAGAACTCCTCGTTGGAGGATTCCCGTAATCAGGAGAATTAAGCAATGAGGTAATTCACCAACTGGAATTCTCCAAGCGATATTTATGAAAAACCTGGGGATCTTGGAAAAGTTACTGGAATTTTGCAACCCTTGTGAAGTTCTACTTGAGACATGACTAATAATCAAATGGGATCTTTTGGTGGGGAAAAAAGTAACCTATTACTTATATCCACAGGGATTACAAAAGAAAGTAGATAAACCTAATTGTATTTCAAAAACGGACTAGTAGAAGGGGAATGCACCATTACCACATAATTTGGGGTGAGAGGGGAGATAAAAGGAGAGGCGGTGGGTTGAAACATGGAACAGATTAGCAGCTAATAGAGGCATGAAAGACAGGGAATTAAGTTGTTCAACGTCTCTCTTCAATGGGGAGCCCTCTGATTCAATACAGCCTAACTTAAGTAAAACAACTAGAAATCAATGCCACCTGATGGCTTGAGGGTGTTTCATAAAGAATGAGTGCAAAGTGTGCCATGTTGTCAACACAACGACTTTAAGGACTTCTCTAGTGCCCCATACTGCCAGGCAGTGTACAAATCTCTATACACTCAGGGGAAAATCCTAACTTACACTTACATTTTCACTTCATCACAAGTTTGGAATATTAGCCCCTGAGGGAAATTGCTAAGATGCAGCATTTAGTTCAGTGGAGTGGGTAGAGAAGTTGCCCCTAACTGCTTATACAGGGTCAGATGTTTTTTTAAATCCATTTAATGGTTACGGAGAGTATTGGGAGTTGAGTAATCAGATCTTAGATCTGTGGATAAGAGAAACCTCTACCTCAGTGCAATCAGTAGGAGGGTGTGGGAGACAATCGCTGTGGAGATGAATTATTGAGACACTGAACAGTGATATTTTTAAGAGCCTTTATTAGCTGCTCCTCTTGTGTCCCAAAGTCAGCCAGTGTATTATTCTCCTGACGGGACTGTGAGGAGAGAGATACAACAGGCTAACAATGAGCCGATACGTTATTGCAATATGAGATACACAGCAGTGGCATTTTTAAAAGCTCAAAGTATGCATGTTGCCAACATAGGGCCTCCCCACTGTGTCCCCAAAGTGCCAGACAGGGTTCTGTTTTGATAGTGAAAACGCTGTGTGAGGGAGACAGACCCATACATACAACAGGCAACCAATGAGCAGATGAGCTGAGGTCTGAGAAGACGCAGAAGATATTTACCAGCTGTGAGTGCCTCTGCGTGACATTAATAGTTACACTAAGTGTGGTCAAAATGCTTGACATAACCCTAGAATGTAGACACGTATGTGGTGTACATGCAGCAGAGGCTGCATCCCAAACTGCACTTTATTCCCTATATAGTGCACTACTTTGACCAGGGCCTGTAGTGCACTACAGTAATAAGGGAATATAGACCCTTATAAACCCGTTTGGGACACCGAAGAGATAACCACAGCTTAAAGGGGGAATGTGCAGGAACAAACAATTGGGTGACACATGTCTTAGGTTGACTGTGGATGGCGACTTCACTCTTTGGTCTACTTTCATCTGGTTAATAAATGAATACTCTACGTCGCAGCCGACCGTGACGAACGTCTCAGAGAGTCACCCAGACAGACGTCACGTCAACCATCGTTCAAAGAGAGGAGAGAGATCAAGCCTGATGGAAAGGCACAGTGACTGCTCCCATATTTTGGTCATGGTTCTAAGAACTTAAAATGTGTCAGGTCACAGCATGCGAAGTGTGTGCTTGAGTGTGTGTGTGGTTTTATAAATTAAAATATGTCAGTTCATAGCAGTGTGTGTGTGTGTGTGTGTAAGCTATCAATTTCACAGAAGGTTTTAACGACTTACCAGAGCTGTATTTATTAAATTAATAAAAGATGCCGAGGGGTAAAAAAAAAAAAAAACATTTCCCAGACACTTTTAATTGGCAGATCAGTTTTTAATTAGCCAATCAAACTGCACAAGCCCCAAATATGTTCTTTGGCAGGAGCTAGGTTAATTCTGTGCCTCTCTCTCTCCATGTTCTCTTTCTGTCATACATGCAACGTTTAATGGATCACTGTCTGTCTGTCTGTCTGTCTGTCTGTCTGTCTGTCTGTCTGTCTGTCTGTCTGTCTGTCTGTCTGTCTGTCTGTCTGTCTGTCTGTCTGTCTGTGATTGTTTGAGCTGGGTTACCCAGTGTTTGTCACTGTAAAAAAAACACTCCTGTCACACAAAGAACCCCCCCCCCCCCCTCCACACACACCCAGATAGATGCCTACCAGCGAGGTGTTTGCCCATGTTTTCTAGTTCTTTAGAGAAGAGGGAGTCACTTAGCAGCAGTCCCCCCGTCTGTCCCAGCAGCTCCCTGGACGAGCTCCCTCCTCCTACTCCTTTAACCACCTTCACATCAGCCTCCCAGACTGCCTGACGCTGACACAGAGAAGAAAGAGAGAGTGGGAGAAAAAATAGAGAAAGTCACATTAGAAGAAAGAAAGACCCCCTCAATTACAACATCATTGAATAATCAAGCTTTTGCTCAAAAGCTCAAAATGGGGGCAGGCCCCAGCCATATCTGTTGTAACAAGAGGCAATTATTATATTTTATGGGCATTAGAAAAACTTTGGGTAACCACAGAGTGTAGATGAAAGTGGGTGGGTTGGCGACGCGGGGTTTAGGCTAGCCTCGGATGGTAGAACATCGACTGGTAGACTGCTATACTGTCAGTAGTGGTCGTTTGAGGGCATTTTTATTAATAACAATCAATAAATTCTGAAATGGACTGCAAGGATGTGTCCCAAGTACACTCTATTCCATTTTTAGTGCACTACCCATAGGGCTTTGGTCAAAAGCAGTGCACTATGTAGGAAATATAGTGCCATTTGGGATGCAGAATAAGGCTCCTGCTAGCCAGGCTGTCTGAGAGTGCTGATCCATCTACAGTATAGGCAGTTAACAAACAAAACATCTAACAAACCAAACTGTTTGGAAATAGTTTCATAAGCATATGGATACCATTTTTCTTTTCTTTTTTACAATATCAAAACTAGAAAAGTGTTTAAAAAGTTTATGAACAGATATTCAAGGATCATGAATAAGCAAAGTAGACTACGGTTGCAACTGGCTGCTGGGGTAGCCGGGTTGCCATGCCATACCTATTCCTGGCATCAGACATCATTTAGTAAGACCGGGGTTGCCAGATTCTGTAATTGGAGTACACATAATCCCCCCCTTTTATCCCAGTGATCACAGACAGGTCAGATGAGCTGTTAATCCAGTAGACCTTTGTGTGTCCAATGATAAGACGGCCATAGGGCTCTAGTTAAAAGTAGACACATTAAATGGGTAATATGGTGCTATTTGGGACGTAGTTGTACTGAACCCTAACATGAGTTATAGTGACATCACTGCCAACTGTGACATCACTGGACACTCTTAGCGTCCACTGACAGGCTGGTTTCACATGATGGACTGTCCAGGCAGGCTAGTGTATGGATGGGTCCCAAATGGCACCATATTTTTGAAAACTGCACTATTTTCAACCAGGGCACATAAGGCTCAGGTCAAAAGTAGTCCACTATATAGGGAAAAGGATGCCATTTGGGACGCACACGTCTAAAGGCACAGATCTGATGAGAGACATACAGCTTCTCTCCACTACGTTTATAGACCAACCCAGAGGGATAGCTAACCTTACACATGGGTTGTATCCCAAATGGGACCCTATTCCCTATATAGTGCACTTCTTTTGATGAGTGGTCTATAGGGCTCCGGTAAAGAGTATTGCACTACATAGGGAATAGGGTGCTATTTGGGACACATGCCTAGCCTAACACTGGTACTCATTGTAGGCCCCCTGATCTGAATGTGGATTGAGTGAGTGGTCTTAAAAAATGTCCGCATAGAAAAGGAATGACGAAAAACAACAGGGTCTGTTGCCGGGCGCTGCCCAAGGATAAATGGCAAAACGTGATTTTGGGGGAGTCTGGAGCTTTCCCCTGAATGGTACCCTATTCTCTAAAGCCCTTTGTGCACTTCTTTTGATCAGAGCCCTATGGGCCCTGGTCATACATAGTCCACTCTATAGGGAATAGGGTGCTATTTGGGAAAAAGCCCTGAATTTGGTCTTTCTGCCTATTAGCGACATGAAGAGCTCTGTGGTGGTAAGACCACAACCCATCAGTAATTATAACCCTCTAACCAGCCAGCCAGCAGGGTGAAACATTACATGACATGTTCTCTCTCTCTCTCTCGTCCCTCTCCCTTCAGCATGACATAATCTAGTCATGTTTTTCTGGGTATTCTCTCTGTGACATCTTTCGTGACATCTCCACACACAAACAGGCTCTGGGTAGAAGGCATCTCCCATAAAAGACCACAATTTAAACAGAACTCGTTGTGGTCTGTTATGGGAGATCCTGCCATCATCTTTTATTTTTTGACTACATGACTTTACCCAGATGAGATGCCCATTCCACAGAACAAAGCATTTTAGTATCGCAGTCACATCTAAATTCTTGCTCTGGGTTGAAGTTCTTCATAGACACCAGACCTAGGATCAGTTATACACACACATAGACATACAGAACAGTGTATTCAGTGTTTGTGGCCCTTATGAGACTCCAAATGAACCTACAATATGTAGGCTCAAGTATTCCAGGTGGCTATATGTCTGGAGACGTAATGAGCCAGCTAAACAATGCAGTGTTGTAGTCCACAGACCGACTGCTTTAACTACTGTCTGGCATGCTGGCTGACTTGCTGGCTAACTGACTTGCTGGCTGGTTGGCTGGCTGACTTGTCCTAAACATGTTCTTTATCTCCCATACAGCATGTTGCCTATTGAGACCCTCTAGACTGACTGTAACACTTGAAACTGGACATTCACATATGTAGCCTAAATGACACCGTATTCCCCAGCTACATAATGCTTGTGTCTAGTGGTCAGAACCACTGGTCAAAGGTCAAATAAAATTTAAGTCGGAAGTTTACATACACCTTAGCCAAATATATTTAAACTCAGTTTTTCACAATTCCTGACATTTAATCCTAGTAAAAATTCTGTGTCTTAGGTCAGTTAGGATCACCACTTTATTTTAAGAATGTGAAATGTCAGAATAATAGTAGAGAGAATGATTTATTTCAGCTTTCATTTCTTTCGTCACATTCCCAGTGGGTCAGAAGTTTACATGCAGTCAGTTAGTATTTGGTAGCATTTCCTTTAAATTGCTCAACTTTGATCAAACGTTTCAGGTAGCCTTCCACAAGCTTCCCACAATAAATTGGGTGAATTTTGGCCCATTCCTCTTGGAGCTGGTGTAACTGAGTCAGGTTTGTAGGCCTCCTTGCTCCCAAACGCTTTTTATTTCTGCCCACAAATGTTTCATGGGATTGAGGTCAGGGCTTTGTGATGGCCACTCCAAAACCTTGACTTTGTTGTACTTAAGCCATTTTGCCACAACTTTGAAAGTATGTTTGTGGTCATTGTCCATTTGGAAGACCCATTTGCAACCACGCTTTAACTTCCTGACTGATGTCTTGAGATGTTGCTTCAATATATCCACACAATTTTCCTGCCTCACGATGCCATCTATTTTGTGAAGTACACCAGTTCCTGCTGCAGCAAAGCACCCCCGTGCTTCACGGTTGGCATTGTGTTCTTCGGCTTGTAAGGCTCCCCCTTTCTCCTCCAAACATAACGATGGTCATTATGGCCATACAGTTCTATTTTTGTTTCATCAGATCAGAGGACATTTCTCCAAAAAGTCCAAAAAGTGTCCCCATGTACAGTTGCAAACCGTAGTCGGGCTTTTTTATGGCGGTTATGGAGCAGTGGCTTCTTCCTTGCTGAGCAGTCTTTCAGGTTATGTCGATATAGGACTCGTTTTACTATGGATATAGATACTTTTGTACCTGTTTTCTCCAGCATCTTCACAAGGTCCTTGTTCTGGGATTAATTTGCACTTTTCGCAGTATGTTCATCTCTAGGAGACAGAACGCGTCTCCTTCCTGAGCGGTATGACAGCTGCGTGGTCCCATGGTGTTTAAACTTGCGTACTATTGTTTGTACAGATGAACATGGAACCTTCAGGTGTTTGGAAATTGGGGTCAACAATTTAGGTCTTGGCTGATTTCTTTTCATTTTCCCATGATGTCAAGCAGAGGCACTGTGTTTGAAGGTAGACATTGAAATACACCCACAGGCACACCTCCAATTGACTCAAATGATGTCAATTAGCCTATCAGAAGATTCTAAAGCCATGACATCATTTTCTGGAATTTTACAAGCTGTTTAAAGGCACAGTCAATTTAGTGACCCACTGGAATTGATATACAGTGAAATATAAGTGAAATAATCTGTCTGTAAACAATTGTTGGAAAAATTACTTGTGTCATGCACAACCTAACCGACTTGCCCGAAACTATAGTTTGTTAACAAGAAATTTGTGGAGTGATTGAAAAACAAGTTTTAATAACTCCAACCAAAGTGTATGTAAACTTCCGACTTCAACTGTACAAAACATCCTTCTTTAACCTGTCTCCTCCCTGTCACGTGTGACTAGGGTGGACATTCTATGTTCATTTTCTATGTTTTGTATTTCTTTGTTGTTTGGCGTGTTGTTCTCAATCAGAGGCAGCTGTCTATCGTTGTCTCTGATTGAGAACCATACTTAGGTAGCTTTTTCCCACTGGGTTTTTTGTAGTTGTTTTCTGTTTTTGTGTCTGCACCAGACAGAACTGTTTCGGTTATTCCCTTTGTTATTTTTGTATTTAGTGTTCAGTGTCAATAAAATAACATGAACACGTACCACGCTGCGCTTTGGTCCTCACCTTCTTCCACCAACAGCCGTTACACTCCCCTTCATCTACACTAAATGAAGTGGATTTAACAGGAGACGTCAATTAGGGATCATAGCATTCACCTGGATTCACCTGGTCAGTCTATGTCATGGAAGGAGCAGGTGTTCTTAATGTTTTGTACAGTCAGTATATATAATATATAGGGAGTCGTGTCAATTTAGTCCCCCTGATGAAAACAACATCCATTTATTCACCAAGTTATGCTTTGATTCTTGGCATACTTTGTCTGTTTACATTGTGATGTTATCTAGGGAGGTGAATTAATAGAAGGTTGTGTGTATATTGGAATCCTGTGTGTCTTGCTTGGCTTAAGGACTCTACAGTACCATGTGGAAGGGCCCCTGTAGCCTTTAGGACTGTAGAGTACCATGTGTAAGGGCCCCTGTAGCCTTTAGGACTGTACAGTACCATGTGGAAGGGCCCCTGTAGTCTTTAGGACTCTACAGTACCATGTGGAAGGGACCCTGTAGTCTTTAGGACTCTACAGTACCATGTGGAAGGGCCCCTGTAGCCTTTAGGACTCTACAGTACCATGTGGAAGGGCCCCTGTAGCCTTTAGGACTCTACAGTACCATGTGGAAGGGCCCCTGTAGCCTTTAGGACTCTACAGTACCATGTGGAAGGGCCCCTGTAGTCTTTAGGAGTCTACAGTACCATGTGGAAGGGCCCCTGTCTTTAGGAACACTACCATTGGAAGGGGACTTTGACTCTACAGTACCATGTGGAAGGGCCCCTGTAGTCTTTAGGACTCTACAGTACCATGTGGAAGGGCCCCTGTAACCTTTAGGACTGTACAGTACAATGTGGAAGGGCCCTTGTAGCCTTTATGACTGTACACTACCATGTGGAAGGGCCCCTGTAGTCTTTAGGATTCTACAGTACCAGGTGGAAGGTCCCCTGTAGCCTTTAGGACTGTACACTACCATGTGGAAGGGCCCCTGTAGTCTTTAGGACTCTACACTACCATGTGGAAGGGCCCCTGTAGTCTTTAGGACTCTACACTACCATGTGGAAGGGCCCCTGTAGTCTTTAGGACTCTACAGTTCCATGTGGAAGGGCCCCTGTAGTCTTTAGTCACTTCATGATATATGGTTGTGAGTACCGTCATGATTAACTCTACTCCTAAGTGTACGTGTGTATGTGTGTGCCAGGTTGGATTCCCACATGGGCCAGTGAATATACTTTTGGTCCAAAAGAACCAAATGGTCTTGCAAAAATTGCAGCGCATTGATCAAATTGGAAAGCTATTACACTGGCTTTGATATCGCCTGGATGGAATTTCTTATTTTATCTATTTGGCTGTACTGTGTGAACTTTGTCTGCCTATCGTGATGTGGACACAGCCTCTGCGTCCCAAATGGTAACCTATTCCCTATATAGTGCACTTCCTACAGGATTCTCGTCAAAAGTAGTGCACTATATAGGGAATAGGAAGCCATTTGGAATGCAGAGAGCATCTGCTTTTGGTGAAATAGATCACAGCTTTCCACTGCAGATGGTTGCACTTGGACCTAGTGTCAGAAAATCAGAAAAACCTGCCTTTTGGAATATCCTTCGCTTCAAGACATTTAACAAATGGTCAAAGTAGTGCACGAGGGAGTAGGACTCTGGTCATAAGTAGTTGACTATAGAGGGAGTAGGGCTCTGGACATAAGTAGGTGACTATAGAGGGAGTAGGGCTCTGGACATAAGTAGTTGACTATAGAGGGAGTAGGGCTCTGGACATAAGTAGTTGACTATAGAGGGAGTAGGGCTCTGGACATAAGTAGTTGACTATAGAGGGAGTAGGGCTCTGGACATAAGTAGTTGACTATAGTAGGGACTATAGAGGGAGTAGGGCTCTGGACATAAGTAGTTGACTATAGAGGGAGTAGGGCTCTGGACATTAGTAGTTGACTATAGAGGGAGTAGGACTCTGGACATAAGTAGTTGACTATAGAGGGAGTAGGGCTCTGGACATAAGTAGTTGACTATAGAGGGAGTAGGGCTCTGGACATTAGTAGTAGGGTAGGGCTCTGGACATTAGTAGTTGACTATAGAGGGAGTAGGGCTCTGGACATAAGTAGTTGACTATAGAGGGAGTAGGGCTCTGGACATTAGTAGGTGACTATAGTAGGGCTCTGGACATTATAGGTGAGTAGGGGAGACTATAGAGGGAGTAGAGGAGTACTCTGGACATAAGTAGTTGACTATAGAGGGAGTAGGGCTCTGGACATTAGTAGTTGACTATAGAGGGAGTAGGGCTCTGGACATTAGTGTGACTATAAGGGCTCTGGTAGTTGACTATAGAGGGAGTAGGACTGGACATTAGTAGTTGACTATAGAGGGAGTAGGGCTCTGACTATAGTTGACTATAGGGAGTAGGGCTCTGTGACTATAAGTAGGTTGACTATAGAGGGAGTAGGGCTCTGGACATAAGTAGGTGACTATAGAGGGAGTAGGGCTCTGGACATAAGTAGTTGACTATAGAGGGAGTAGGGCTCTGGACATTAGTAGGTGACTATAGAGGGAGTAGGGCTCTGGACATTAGTAGGTGACTATAGAGGGAGTAGGGCTCCAGTCCCGAGAGAGAGACTGAGTCACTCCTGTCTGAAACAGTCATTGCATTGCATTGATAATGATGTATGTTTAGATGACGACCCAAATGAGTCAAACTGTTTTTGTTTCATTTGTTTGTTGGACGCATCGATGCAAATCATTTTATTTCATCCAGATGAACAACAAATCAAAAGAACAAGGTTTGTTGTGTTCATCTCTGAGATAAAGTACTTTTATAATTTGGTAATGAGTTATGATGAGGTCATTCATGTCAACGGCTAGAAAACCAACGTTGTATAATTCCACTCCCAGCCAACACTGCAGAAACCCAAAGCCGAGCCCAAGGTGAACAAAGAAAATGGAAGAAAATCCTTTGGTGATGCTTCTGTCCAACTAACAAACATGGATCTGATTTCTACCTAAATTAGATCCATGTTGAGAGAGAGAGGATGGGAGTCCAGATTGAAATCTGTCACTGTTTACGTGTGTGTGTGTGTGTGTGTGTTGTGTGTGTGTGTGTGTGTGTGTGTGTGTGTGTGTGTGTGTGTGTGGTCAGCAGTAATATGCACCAGCACCACTAACAGGGAGTTTTTGGGTCCCAGTCGGCCCTGGTGCACAGCAGGACTGTCAGGGCTGTGTGCATGCAGTCATCAGCCTCAATCGCCATCAGGCCTTGGTGGTGGTGAAGAAGAAGAGCTAGAGAGACAGACAGACAGTATGCTGTCGTTTAAACTCTGCCCTTTTGAGGGCAGAAAAAGACCCCTGTCTGGGTTGGTAAGAAAGGTTGTCTATTTTGGGAAATATTGCTTCTAAGCCACGTTCATCACCTTTGATACTTGATACCCCATGGACCCTGGTAAAAAATGGTGCAATGTTTGGACTTCTGGTCTGCCCACATGACTCCTGGGCCACATGTTGCCCATCGCAGTGCGTTGTAGCCTGGTCTAGTGAGGGACTGCTAGTGGGCAACCCAAGTGGAACAGGAAGCAGCTAGGAACACACACACCCCTAGCAAGACCACCACCGCTACCTCATCCCCTTTAAGACCACAGGTTGACCTCTTCAAACCACTTAATAGAAGGCATGCCTGTTGTTTTCAGAACATGACAATGGAGGGAGAGATGGACGTGATAGGGAGGGATGGAGTGAGAGGGAGTAGGGAAAGGAGGGCTCTGGACATAAGTAGTTGACTATAGAGGGAGTAGGGCTCTGGACATTAGTAGTTGACTATAGAGGGAGTAGGGCTCTGGACATTAGTAGGTGACTATAGAGGGAGTAGGGCTCTGGACATTAGGAGGGAGGAAGAGATGAAGGGCTCTGGAGAGAGGGAGGAAGAGATAGGGCTCTGGACATTAGTAGAGAGGGACTATAGAGATGGAGTGGGGGAAAGGACAGGGAGGGGAGGGCTCTGGACATTAGTAGGGAGGGAGGGAGGGAGGGGAGGGAGGGAGGGAGGGAGGGAGGGAGGGAGGGCTCTGGGAGGGACTATAGAGGGAGGGAGGGAGGGAGGGAGGAGGGGGAGGTGGAGGGGAGGGAGGATAGAGAGGGCTCTGGAGTGGGGGAAAGGACAGGTGGGAGGGAGGGAGGGATGAGGGCTCTGGACGAGAGAGGGAGGAAGAGATGGAGTGGGGGAAAGGACGGGAGGGAGAGATGAATGAGGGAGGGAGGGAAAGGACAGGCTGGAGGGAGGGAGGGAGGGAGAGATGAACGAGAGAGGGAGGAAGAGATGGAGTGGGGGAAAGGACGGGCGGGAGGGAGAGATGAAGGAGGGATGAATGAGGGAGGGATGAATGAGGGAGAGATAAATGAGGGAGAGATGAATGAGGGAGGGAGGGATGAGAGTGCGAGGGAGTGATTGAGGGGGAGCAAAAGGGGGGAGAGGGAAAGAGGAAGAGAAAGTAATCCAATATGATTTAGTCTTATTTCTTCCTTTGTCTGCATGTGTCCCTTGTGTTTTCTGACAGCTCGCTGAAAACAACTGGTTGATTTATGGGCCTAACCCTGCATGTGAGAGACAGCTCGACTACACATCTGGTTTGTTTCCTCATTGTTTGGTGTAAAAATTGTATTTTTTAAAAGGGTATTTATAATAACGTTGTTTACCTGGTACGATATGATATTTGTTAGAAGGCTTTTTTGGGGTAACAAAAGTTTTATCAACAATACAGTTTTTGAAGAGCGTATTACTGTCTCTGTAAGCTGTCAAATAATTGTAAGTGGTGGGATCCGAAACTCGGTCTCCCAGCGTGGAAAACAAACATATTAACCATTAGACAATGAGGAAATTCCCCTTGGGCAGTGGGTGCCACTGACTTTAAGTCCAACTCACTTCACTACATAGTGATCAACAGTAACATACAGTACGTTTAGCCAAACTATTGTTTTCAGCATGTTTGGCATGACAAGGAACCATATAGGAGTTAACTACAACACACACAGACCTGAGACCAGGCTAATGATGTAGATTACAGTGAGAAATATACAGTGCCTTCAGAAAGTATTCAAACCCCATGAATTTTTCCACATTTTGTTGTGTTACAGCCTGAATTTCAAATTGATTCATTTGAGATTTTTTGTTACTGGCCTACACACAATACCCGATAATGTCAAAGTGGGATAATGTTTTCGAAATTGTTACAAATTAATACAAAATTAAAAGCTGAAGTGTCTTGAGTATTCAGCCATTTTGTTATGGCACGCCTAAATCAAATCAAATGTATTTATATCGCCCTTCTTACATGATATATGATATATCAAAGTGCTGTAGAGAAACCCAGCCTAAAACCCCAAACGGCAAGCAATGCAGGTGTAGAAGCACATACTAAACAAGTTCAGGAGTAAAAATGTGCTTAACAAGTCACATAATAAGTTACATGGACTCACCCTGTGTGCATTAATAGTGTTTTAACATAATATTTGAATGACTACATCATCTCTGTACCCCACACATACAATGATCTGGAAGGTTCTCCAGTCGAGCAGTGAATTTCAAACTCAGATCCAACAACAAAGATCAGGGAGCTTTTCCAATGCCTCGCAAAGGGCACCTATGGGTAGATGGGTCAAAATAAAATAGAAAGCAGACATGGAATATCCCTTTGAGCAGAGTGAAGTTATTAATTACACTTTGGATGGTGCATCAATACACCCAGTCACTACAAAGATACAGGCATCCTTCCTAACTCAGTTGCCAGAGAGGAAGGAAACCGCTCAGGTATGTCACCAGGAGGCTATTGGTGACTTTTATCGTCCTGTGTGGCTCAGTCGGTAGAGCATGGCGCTTGCAACGCCAGGCGTCGTGGGTTCGATTCCCGCTGGGGCCACCCATATGTAAAAGTAGTGGCCCCAGCCGACTTGTAAGTCGCTTTGGACAAAAGCGTCTGCTAAATGGGATATATATTAAAACAGTTACAGAGTTTAATGGCTGTGATAGGAGAAAACTGAGGATGGATCAACAGCACTGTAGTTACTCCACAATACTACCCTAATTGACAGAGTGAAAAGAATGAAGCCTGTACAGAATTAAAATATTCCAAAATGCATCCTATGTGCAACATTACACTAAAGTAATACTGCAAAAATATGGCAAAGCAATGTAACTTTTTGTCCTGAATACAAGTGTTATGTTTGGGGCAAATCAAACACAACACATTACTGAGTACCACTCTCCATATTTTCAAGCATAGTGGTGGCTGTATTATGTTATGGGTAATGTTTGTAATCGTTAAGGACTGGGGAGTTTTTCAGGATAAAACATAAATGGAATGGAGCTACTGTAAGCACAGGAAAAATCCTAGATGAAAATTTGGTTCAGTCTGCTTTCCACCAGACCCTGGGAGATTAATGCATCTATTCAGAAGGACAATAACATAAAACACAAGGCCAAATCTACACTGGAGTTGCTTAACAAGAAGAAAGTGAATGTTCCTAAGTGGCCAAGTTACAGTTTTGACTTGAATCTGCTTGAAAACCTATGGCAAGGCCTGAAAATGGTTGTCTAGCAATGATCAACAACCAATTTGACAGCGTTTTAAGAATTTGGAAAAGAATACGGGCAAATGTTTCATAATCCAGGTATGCAAAGCTCTTAGAGACTTACCCAGAAAGACCCACAGCTGTAATCACTGCCAAAGGTGATTCGAACATGTATTGACTCAGGGGGTTGAATACTTATCTAACCAAGGTATGTTTGTTTTATTCTTCATATATTTTTTACAAACGTTAGAATTTGTCTTCCACTTTAACATTAGAGTATTTTGTGTAGATCATTGACCAAAAAAATATAATTAAATCCATTTTAGTCCCACTTTGTAACACACAAATTGGGGGGGGGAAAACTAATGGGATGTGAATACTTTCTGAAGGTACTTTAGTTAAAGTAACCATCCAATGAAACTTTTTTCATATTCTGTTAAGTAATACCCAGACAATGTTGTCGTTCTGTATTCATATTTGTGGCCAAAGCATAAATTGGAAAAAAAGGTTGATGTTTATTATCATGAATCTTGCCCTGGAGGCAGATCTGAGTGGTTTTCGTTTGATGGGCCGGCTGCAAAGTCAAAATTGTCTATATCGTAAAAATGTATTAAAACAAACATTTAATGTTAGGCATTAGGGTTAACAGTGTGGTTAAGGTTAGGGTTAAAGTTACAGGAAAAATCGGATTATATGACTTGGTGGCTATGCCAGCCAGTGACCACTCTGAAGAACTGCCTCCAGTACATGAGTCATCTCAATAAATACCAACCTGCAAGAAAAAAAACGTCAAACCTACCGTTTAAAAAATGCTTGCTACTTCCTCATGGAGTATTATGTCATACTCCTGAGGAGGATGAGCTGACCAATCAGCGGTCTACATTCAGCATCACTCTGTCAAGGTAAATATAGTATTCTTTCCAACAAAGATATCTGCATACTGTGTATTTTAGGATGTTGTGGATCCCTAGACATTAAGTTAAATATTACAGTTTTGAAAACATAGCTTGTTCAAAGAAAGTGGTCTCTTGGCACTTAGGGGGTAACCCAATGGGCAAAAACTATTTGAATCAACAATGTTTCCACGTCATGTAATTTTTTTAATCAATGTGATGACATTGAATCAACGTGGAAAACTGATTGGATTTGTAAAAAGTAATAAAGGGAATTCCGTATTTTTTTCACCCAACTTTTAACCTAAATCCAAAGACATGGTGTCATGTCTTTTCATTTCGCGTTTTCATTTCACGCGTTTTCATTTCACCCTGTCCTGCGTGAAATGAAAACGCGAAATGAAAAGAAATGACACCATGTCTTTGGATTTAGGTTAGGATAAGTTAAGTTGAGCCGCGGGACAGGGTAAGTTAAGTTGAGCCGCAGGACAGGGTAAGTTAAGTTGAGCTGCGGGACAGGGTAAGTTAAGTTGAGCTGCGGGACAGGGTAAGTTAAGTTGAGCCGCGGGACAGGGTAAGTTAAGTTGAGCCGCGGGACAGGGTAAGTTAAGTTGAGCCGCGGGACAGGGTAAGTTAAGTTGAGCCGCGGGACAGGGTAAGTTAAGTTGAGCCGCGAGACAGGGTAAGTTATGTTGAGCTGAGGGACAGGGTAAGTTAAGTTGAGCCGCGGGACAGGGTAAGTTAAGTTGAGCCGCGGGACAGGGTAAGTTAAGTTGAGCCGCGGGACAGGGTAAGTTAAGTTGAGCCGCGGGACAGGGTAGGTTAAGTTGAGCCGTGGGACAGGGTAAATTAAGTTGAGCTGAGGGACAGGGTAAGTTAAGTTGAGCCGCGGGACAGGGTAAATTAAGTTGAGCTGAGGGACAGGGTAAGTTAAGCCGCCTACACATTTCTGTACTGAGGGAAATATTACCACTACCTTTTTAAAACCGTGTCTATCTTGACTTCCCACTCACAATTCAACACTTTCACAATCACTGTTTGGTCTTTAAATCATTTGAACACAGGCTTAACACCTAACAAACACTTAACATAGGCCCTGTTGTTACCTCATTTCACAGCAAGAATGCCTTGCATTATGCCTTGGAAAGAAAACACTTAAATTTGCTCAACTTGCCATTGTCTCAACCATTGGCTCATCTTACCCCAAGGCAAACATTTTGATTATATTAGCCCACACAGCTACAAGGATGCACTTTCATGCTAGGACCTCATATTGAAGCTTATAGAGACCCCAACTTAAAATGATATACTTTGGTTTAGATACAAGCATCATTAAACCTTGAACACGATAGATTAATTTGGTGAAAATCTGTTTTTTGGACCTAACTGTCTTACCACTTTTTCCATGTGGTTTCTTCCTTCACAGACTCCATGAAATGATGACCTCTTCCTAAATATTTGGTCAAATTATTCATTTTGTGTATAGTTTTCTAGAAACAGGGGTGGCTCAACTTACCCCTTTTGCTCAACTTGCTCCACTCTCCCCTACTATTTTTTTTATAGGAAAACTATTTCACTCATATTGTAAGTAATTATAGGTCACATTTCATAGAAATCTGGAAACATTGGACAGTTCATTTAAGGTGTTGAACTCTCCTCCCTCCGTGTCTCTTTCATACACCCCCATAGCTTTGTCCTTGTCCCTTACCCGTCAGTTAATGATGGACTATTGTTGCAGGCACGCAGCAGCACCCTAGAACACCTCCATTGTTTGGCTGCCCTTGGAAGTGTCCAAAATGGCACCCTATCCTCTGTACAGTGCACTACTTTTGCCCTATGGACCCTGGTCAAAAATAGTACACTATATAGGGAATAGGGTGCCATTTGGGACGCACATTTGGCCAGTTAATGATGAGCTATTGTTGTACTATAACAATCCAGCACTCTAGAAGACCATGGTTTGGCTGGCCTTGTGGATCCCAGTGTGTAGACAGTATGTCATAGTAGACCTGCCTTTGTAGTCTCTCAGGAAAGGAGAGGGAAGGGAAGGGAGAGGGGAGAAGAGGAGAGGGGAGTAGAGGAAAGGAGAGGGAAGGGAAGAGAGAGGGGAGAAGAGGAGAGGGAAGTAGAGGAAAGGAGAGGGAAGGGAAGAGAGAGGGAGGGAAGGGAAGAGGAGGAGGGAAGGGAAGAGGGGGGGAAAGGAGAGGGAAGGGAAGAGAGAGGGGAGAAGAGGAGAGGGGAGTAGAGGAAAGGAGAGGGAAGGGAAGAGAGAGGGGAGAAGAGGAGAGGGGAGTAGAGGAAAGGAGAGGGAAGGGAAGAGAGAGGGGAGAAGAGGAGAGGGAAGGAGAGGAAAGGAGAGGGAAGGGAAGAGAGGGGAGAAGGGAGAGGGGAGTAGAGGAAAGGAGAGGGAAGGGAAGAGAGAGGAGAGAAGAGGAGAGGGGAGTAGAGGAAAGGAGAGGGAAGGGAAGAGAGAGGGAGAGAAGAGGGGGAGAGGGGAGGGTAGAGGAAAGGAGAGAGGGAAGGGAAGAGAGAGGGGGAGAAGAGGAGAGGGAAGGGAGTAGAGAGGGGAAAGGAGGGAAGGGAAGAGAGAGGGAGAGAGGAGAGGGGAGTAGAGGAAAGGAGAGGAAAGGGAAGAGAGAGAGAAAGGGAGGGAGAGAAGGAGGAGAGGGGAGAGAGGAAAGGAGAGGGAAGGGAAAGAGAGGGGAGAAGAGGAGAGGGAAGTAGAGGAAAGGAGAGGGAAGGGAAGAGAGAGGGGAGAAGAGGAGGGGAGAGAGGAAAGGAGGAAGGGAGAGAGAGGGAGAAGAGAGGGGAGAGAGGAAAGGAGAGGGAAGAGGAGAGAAGGAGAGGAAGTAGAGGAAGGGAGGGAAGGGAAGAGAGGGAGAAGAGGAGAGGGGGAGAGGAAAGGAGAGGGAAGGGAAGGAGAGGGGAGAGAGGAGAGGGAGAGAGGAAAGGGGAAGAAGAGAGGGGAGAAGAGGAGGGAGTAGAGGAAAGGAGAGGAAGGGAAGAGAGAGGGGGAAGAGAGAGGGGAGAGAGGGGAGAAGGGAGGGAAGGAAAGGAGAGGGAGGGAAGAGAGGGGAGAAGAGGAGAGGAAGAGAGAGGGAAGGGAGAAGAAGGGAGAGGGGGAGAGGAAAGGAGAGGGAAGGGAAGAGAGGGGAGAAGAGGAGAAGAGGAGAGGGGAGAGAGAGGAAGGGAAGGAGAGGAAGGAAACGGAAGAGAGAGGGGAGAAGAGAGAGGAAAGTAGAGGAAAGGAGAGGGAAGGGAAGAGAGAGGGGAGAAGAGGAGAGGGAAGTAGAGGAAAGGAGAGGAAACGGAAGAGAGAGGGGAGAAGAGGAGAGGGAAGGAGAGGAAAGGAGAGGGAAGGGAAGAGAGAGGGGAGAAGAGAGAGGAAAGTAGAGGAAAGGAGAGGGAAGGGAAGGGAAGAGAGGGGGGGAGGAGGAGGAGAGAAGGGAAGAGAGGGAGAGGAGAGGGAAGGAGAGGAAAGGAGAGGGAAGGGAAGGAGAGGGAGAGAGGGAGAAGAGGAGAGGGAAGGAGAGGGAAGGGAAGGAGAGGGAAGGGAGAGGAAAGAGAGGGGGAAGAGAAGAGAGAGGAAAGTAGAGGAAAGGAGAGGGAAGGGAAGAGAGAGGGGAGAAGAGGAGAGGGAAGTAGAGGAAAGGAGAGGGAAGGGAAGAGAGAGGGGAGAAGAGGAGAGGGAAGTAGAGGAAAGGAGAGGAAATGGAAGAGAGAGGGGAGAAGAGAGAGGAAAGTAGAGGAAAGGAGAGGGAAGGGAAGAGAGAGGGGAGAAGAGGAGAGGGGAGTAGAGGAAACGGAAGAGAGAGGGGAGAAGAGAGAGGGGAGGAGAGGCGAGTAGAGGAAAGGAAAGGAAAGGAGAGGAAAGGAGAAGAAAGGAAAGGCTTGAATCAGGAGTGTAATTGTGTTATTGTCAATATCCTGTTTGCTGTTGGCTGCTCTGAATCAGTCGTGTCATTGGGTTTGTGTGCCTGGGAGCTGAACCGACCACATTCTATGTTAGTCCGCGTCACAATTGGCACCCTATCCCCTACATATTACAATTGGGCTCAGGTGAAGCGTAGTGCACTATATAGGGAATAAATTGGGTGTCACTTGGGATGCAGCCTAGGTGAGTCCATAGCCATTGCCAAGACAACAGGAATGTATTATCTGAAGCGTTAGACCACATATTATTAATATCCTCCTGTAGCTGTGGGGTTAGGGTTGGGTTAGAGGGAGGGTGATGGAGTGTGTGTCTGTCGGCTTAGGGTTGTGTTAGGTTAGTTGAAGGATGATGGTGTGTGTGTGTGTGTGTGTGTGTGTGTGTGTGTGTGTGTGTGTGTGTGTGTGTGTGTGAAGGATGATGGAGTGGGTGTGTGGGTGGTGTGTGTGTGTGTGTGTGTGTGTGTGTGTGTGTGTGTGTGTGTGTGTGTGTGTGTTTTGACTTAGTGGTTGTGATAGGTTAGTTTTGAAGGGATGATGGTGACCACATATGTGTGTGTGTGTGTGGGGTTGTGTGTGTGTGTGTGTGTGTGTGTGTGTGTGTGTGTGTGTGTGTGTGTTTTGACTTAGGGTTGTGATAGGTTAGCTGAAGGATGATGGTGTGTGTGTGTGTGTGTGTGTGTGTGTGTGTGTGTGTGTGTGTGTGTGTGTGTGTGTGTGTGTGTGTGTGTGTGTGTGTGTGTGTGTTTTGACTTAGGGTTGTGATAGGTTAGCTGAAGGATGATGAGTGGGTGTGTGTGTGTGTGTGTGTGGTGTGTGTGTGTGTGTGTGTGTGTGTGTGTGTGTGTGTGTGTGTGTGTGTGTGTGTGTGTGTGTGTGTGTGTGTGTGTTTTGACTTAGGGTTGTGATAGGTTAGCTGAAGGATGATGGAGTGGGTGTCCACGGATGCAATGGATAAATTCGTTTTTTATTGCAAATTAATTCTGGGTATCTGTTTTGTATTCACATGATCTTTTTTTGTATTGATGTACACTGAGTATACAAAACATTAAGAACACCTGCCCTTTCCCAGTGTGGATGATGGGGCGGCAGGGTAGCCTGGTGGTTAGAGCATTGGACTAGTAGCCTGGAGACAAGATTTTTAAGCCTGGAGACAACTGAGACATGGATTGTGTACGTGTGCCATTCAGAGGGTGAATATGCAAAACAAACCATTTCAGTGCCTTTGAACGGGGCATGGTGGTAGGTGCCAGGCACACTGTTTTGTATCAACAACTGCAACACTGCTGGGTTTTTCACGCTCAACAGTTTCCTGAGTGTATCAAAATTGGTCCACCAGCCAACTTGACACAACTGTGGGAAGCATTGGAGTCAACATGGGTCAGCATCCCTGCGGAACGTTTTTGACACCTTGTAGAGTCCATGCCCCGAATAATTTAAGCTGTTCTGAGGGCAAAATAGGGGTGCAATGCAATATTAGGAAGGTGTTTCCAATGTTTGGTATACTTTGGTGGATGTTAGCCAAAGTTTTATGAAATACATATACTTCAGAATGAATGTTATTAATATTGACAGTATGTGTTTTGCAACCAACTACATTACAATAGCATTTATATGGCTTGCTCTTAACCTACGCAGAAAACACTCAATGTGCCATAGTGATAAATATTAGCTTCAACAGTGTTACTTCTGATAAATCTCCTTGCTGTGTGGGATTACTGCATGGCAAGTTTGATTGAACGTTGGCCCATGAAGAGTGAAAACTGAAAACTCGAAGGAAGGAAAAAAACTCACGCTCAAGAAAGTTCAAAGAGTCAGCCTTTCTTTTCTAATACGGAGTGCGGTGCGGGAGAGCAAGCGAGCGGCTTGGGTTCTCGCTCTGCTCTGCATGCAGTCACAAGCAATCAATTGCCGACAAACAGACTGTTTCTCTTAAAGTTGAATTAGTAGACTATATTTAGTAGAAACCACAGCAGTACGATCTCTCCTCGCTCCCAGCCCTCCAGGCTCTTTGTTTCTCGGGTCCATTGGAGGTGAGTAATTTGCTATTGTTTGTTCTAACAAATAAAAACCCCAAGCAGCCGGGGGTTTGGGCTAAATTTAAATAAGGCATTAGTTATGACTCCTGGCTGATGGTGGCTTTGCATGTAAGGGGTGTGTGTGTGTGTGTGTGTGTGTGTGTGTGTGCCTGGTCTGGTGGGACTGGTGTGTGTTGGTAAGAGAGAGAGAAAGAGAGGGATGGAAAAGGGAAAGAGGATGAGGTGGATGCAGCAGGCCATGACTGGGCCTCGACACGCATGTGTGTTTGTTTGTTTGGCCAATGGCAGGTGAGCCAGGTATCATGCTAACAGCAACTACGGAGGTGGCACAGAAGTGTCGGCTGTAGGCCCTACCGGGGCTCTTTCACAATTAATCTTCGGTTACTCGCCTTCTTCTCGAAACACATTGGAGGGGAAGGACCTCCTCCATTACAGTTGAGAAGGCGTTGAGGAAATAGGATGCAAGAAATTGAATTGAGATAGAGCCCTAGTCTTGAGGGTACAATGGGGGGAAAAGGCAGTGGTGGTCACAGACCAGATTAGCTCAAGGTATTGGTCCTGGGCGGTTCAATTTCGGTGCCTGAGGGAGGCAATAACTTCTGGTTTCTGTTTCTGTCTGCTAGGTAATTGCACTCACCTGGTGTCCCCGGTCTGAATCAGTCACTGTGCATAAGCAGAGCATGAATAGCAGAAGTGTTTTGGCCCTCCAGGGCCGGAATGAAACAGTCCCAGCCTAGAGGAACCAGGGAGACTGGACACAAGTAAGGCAATGCAGGAGCTCCTACACTTCTTCAGGATAGATGTTTTCTAAACTCACTTTTTGCATTGAGACAATCATTGTGAACGTGGAGCACCAAGACCACATGAAAGGAAACCACTAATATGGAAAGTCTGGAAATACTAGAGACTTTTGTAGGGGAATATAACAGCTATTGGGTTACCTAGGTTACGTCCCCAATGGCAACCTATTCCCTTTGCAGTGTACTACTTTTTGACCAGGGCCCAATGGGCTCTGGTCAAAAGTTGTGCACTATATATGGATCAGGGTGCCATTTATGACACCTCCCTGGAGTATAAAACATTGAGATTGGGTCTGCCGATAATCAGGTGTATTATATATTAGCATAGAGGTGTGGGGGCATGCTGGCTCCATTGATAAAGTGGAGAGGTGGCCAGTGCCAAATACTAAAGACCCAGGAAGAGACGAGAGAGATCACACACACACACACGCGCACACACACACACACACACTTAGGAATAGAGGCCCTGCAATATATCAGCTGAACTACATCCAAATGGCCCTGGAAACATAAACCATCACATTCCTGCCCTGAAACATACACGTAGCATTGCATCATGCTAATTATCTTGTTCTTGTTGCTTGTAAAATGTAAACATTTAGAAAAATCTTGACGACGGTAACACCCAGTCGAAGGGCTAGGTTTGATTAAACATAGTGCTTGACACTTATGAAGGAAATTGAGCAGAAATTCTTGGGAAATTACTCCGGCTGTTGCTTTAGGAACATAACCTTTATGAGTCAATTATCACCTAGAGAAGCTGGCACAGCTAGATGGTAGACCTAATGCTGTTGCAGCAGCATTAATGTTAGCCATTAACAGCGTTCTGCTTTCTGCCGTTCTGCCCTTGAGCAAGGCAGTTAACCCCCAACAACAACTGCTCCCCGGGCGCCGATGTCATGGACCCCCCCCACCTCTCTGATTCAGAGGTGTTTGGTTAAATGTGGAAGACACATTTCAGTTGTATACACATTCATGTGGTATGTGTTCAGCTATCCAAGTCTGCTTTGTTTTATGGCTCAATGCTGGACTGTATAAAATACAAGATATCCTTTACCTGGGGACAAACAGGAAGCCACTATAAAATGCCCTATTGACTGAAAACAAACTTCTGTACAGAACATCCCTTGTCTGTGTCCCATGATTGCCTCCCAAATGGCACCAAATTCCCTTCATACTAGTGCACTACTTTTCACCAGACCTCTATGGGCCATGGTTAAAAGGAGTGCCCAACATAGGGAGTAGGGTCCCATTTGGGACGCACACAGTGAACCATAGGAAAGGCAGTGAGTGGAGATAGATACAGTAGATAGACAGACAGAGAGCTCGGCCATTGTATGACAGTAACCATTGTTTGTCCCAAGAAGTGACTCAACAGAACTCATTAAAGTATTACATGTTGTTTCCCATAGCTTGTTAGCTCCTCAGGGCACCAGAGCCCTGCAGGCCCAGTTAAACAAACACACTATTAGGAAGACAAATTACATTAGCCTTTCAAAAAGGGCCCAAAATAAGCCATTAAAGAGGAAAACAACCACATTTGGGTTGAGTTCCAAATGGCACCCTATTCCCTATGCAGTGCACTACTTTCAACCAGGGCCATAGGGCTCTGGTCAAAAGTAGTGCACTATGTAGTGAATAGGGTGCCATTTGGGTTGAATAGTAGGCTTTAAAAACAGCAGTAGGTGGCGGGAGAGAGACATTCACACTTGGTGTTTCCATATGGGAAACATTAGAATATTAAAAGCTTGCTCTTAACACTGCCAACCTCTCGAACCTATGGAGACTGTGTGAGGAGAGCAATGGAGAGTACATGTGCTGTACTGTACAGTGGTGAAGACAGCCAAAATCTTGAGTTAATTGTGTGTCAGTGCTGTGACCCATGGACTGCAGAGTGTAGGGAGCTGGATCGCCGAGGATGCAGTTGGTTCCCTGTAATGCAATCCGACACAATTGGGGGTGGCTGGTAGCCTCAAGGTTAGAGTGTTGGGCCAGTAACTGAAAGGACACTGGTATTCTCTCCAGCAGCATTGAGAGAATGCTATTTTGCCATTTACCCCATCAACGTCGACCCGGTTACCGCTTTGATTGAATATTGTCTCACACCAGTCCTGCTGCCAGTTAGTCTGGAGCCTCCGCCCATCTGGTGCGCACACACAAACACGCACGCACGCGCACGCACACACACACACACACACACGAGGTGCAGCTCCAAATCCCTTTTATTTCTACAAAAAAAAGCTGTTAAAGGCTTTTCCAACACTTGGTGTGGATAATTAAGCATCAAGGTATCGGCGTCTGCATACACAGACTGCTTTATTAACAGCATGTGAGTGTCTGTGGCACCGCCACACTCAATCTGTCATGTGTTAGTTAGTTAGCTGTCAGATGGCTACATCAATGCAGCAGCAGGGCCTGCATCCCAAATAGCACCCTATTCCCTTTATAGTGTAGTACTTTTGACTAGGGCCCATGGGGGGGGGGGGGTTATATAGGGCATAGAGTGCTTTTTGGGGCAGACTCCAAATCCCTCTATGAACTCCCTTAGCAGGTGGAGTTATCACGAAAGCCAGCCAATGAACAATAATGAATTGAATGTGTCGTTTCGTCTACCCTTTTGCCTGTAGCTACATCTGTAGAGCACCTTACAAACCTCCATGACCTCCACAGTTGTCACGCAAACCAGTACGCAGAACAATAGTGAATGTCTCTTTACTAGCCCTTTATATGGGGCAAGAGTATCATGATTCTAAATAGCCCTATTTCTGGTCGGTAGTTACAGATACATAGAAACGGATTAAAACCGAAACTCATCCTTTTAACAGACAAATGGCAGAAAAAGCCCTGAAACTATTGTAAAGTGACATTTAGGGAAACTATTGTAAGGTGATATGAAGGGAAAGTCTAATCAGATGTATCACTTGTTCCGCTGTATCACAGTTGTATTGTCCATTGTGTAAACTGCCGTGGCCTGTAAAGATGGATGGTTAAAGCCTGGCCTTGGCCTAATAGCAGGGTTATTGAGACAGGTCTAGCGCTCAGTCTTACAAAACAGGTTGAGGGAGGGGGGCAAGGGGAGATGGTGGGGTGATAATTGATGAGGTAAGGTGAGCTGGATTGTCTGGTGACAGATGGTGGGAAGAAGAGAGGGAGGGACAGAACGATGGAAGACACTTACTGGGAAAGAGACCTGAGACACACTCTCGCATTCCTGGTCTCGTACCGGCGCTGTGTCCACCCCGGGAAAACAACCTACTCCAGACAACCCACAAACACACAGAAAGAAAGAGTAAGAGCAGTGCCATATTTGACATATCGAGAGCTGACAAGAGGATATACTGGGTAGGTCCTATTAGCGGCATCCTAATAGTGCACTGTGCGCGATTTGGGATGCATACATTGTGTACTATTAACTTACAGGAGATATCAGGCACAGGTTGTAAGTGATGGGGGGGTCCACGAGGCCCATTTCCATCAGGCATGTTGACAGCAGCATGCTCTGGGAGCAGGGGATGAGAAGATCCATGGAGAGGTCCATGTTGAGGTGATCCATGCTGGGAGGGTCCATGGTGCTGGTCCTCTTCTGGTCTACTGGCATCTGACAGACTGTCCCCCTGCAGCCTGTAGAGACAAAACCGAACTTAGATAACGCACTCGACGACTACAGGCTGAACCACATGTCAAAACAACTCACACAAATCATCACACTTCACACATTACAAACCCTAACTTAAAACAAAATCTATACACACTTTACGCTAAACATCCACTAGCTTTCAGACGAGCAGCATTCACCCAAAGTCGGTTTGGAGCCTTCGAAGGCACAACACCGATGACACATTCTTCAATTACAGTGGGTCAAACGCTGAACACTTAACACACGACGCAAGGCACATACTTCCCTAGCTCTATAGCTAGTGTTAACACAGCACACAAACAATTCACGTCACAACCACTAAACACGCACACACACACACACACACACACACACACACACACACACACACACACACACACACACACACACACCAACCAACCAACCAACCAACCAACCAACCGTTAGCGTTCAGATGAGCACCATTCCCCCTGAGAGGATATTTCAACAGAAACAAACGATAACCCAACGATAGGAAACGTTCCATAGACTTCCAATTTCCACTGGGAACAGCACAGTATGCACACTACAGTAGTCCAGTACCGTATCTGTTTCTCTACACACTAAACATCTGTGTTCATCAGCATATCAAACTAGAAGTGCACATCTAGGATCAGGTGCCCACCCTCTGTCCATGTAATATTTTTCACTCTGATCTAAATGACTAAACTGATCCTAGATCAGTATTCTCCTCTGATATGCTGAATAAATCAGGCCCTGAACCCTTCTATGAGAGGACAGTGGGAATCTATCAGTGAGAGGTGATGAGACAGAGCGGAACAGATAGGCTTCACTTGTCTAATCTACATCAGGGGAATGCATCGGGATGTGGATATGCATCAAGGAAGGTACCTCCAGACACAGTAACATAGCAGAGCAGTTTAGGAATTCATATCCATCCACTCATCACAACTACAGTGAGATAGAATCTGTAGAGGAAGAACTATGCCCAAGCCAAACTCAGATAGAAGTCTTATCATGTATATCTGAAGTATAAGATGGTGCAGCCTACAGTTCATTTTGCTCAGTTTTGGAGCCAAACACACTTTGCAAAATGTTTGTTTACAGGGGCATAACTTTTACCGGGGATGGGCATGCCCCCCCGCGCATTTTGTCCCCTCCACTTTTATCCTGGGAATGTGATACAAAACAAGGCAACACTGTTTGGAGTGTTTAGCCAGCTGGATAAAAAAATATATAGATATTATGTTCCCCCCCCCACTGCTAAAACCAAAGTTGAGCCCCTGTTTGTTAATGTTTGTGTCAGTTGTTCATGTCGACAAGCCCATTCCTGTTGCTAGAAGCTTTCGAACATGCATTGGGTTTGTTATATAAATGATAACACACTAGTAGAAATGTTAAATATTGTCTATTTAGAATTCAAGTTCCATTTTATCACCGACCTTCAATATTCCCCACTGCGGATTGTTGTGGAAACTAGTTAGCCAGTAGCTGTGAGGACTGAGCATGCTCAGAAATGACTATGCAGTATGTTGAGGTGTGTTTTCCTAATCTTTATCAGTTAAATGTTGGCGATATTTATGGAAATGTATTAGCCATTGATATTTAAACCAGTGAAAAGTATTGATTATTGACTGAGATATTCATGTTAATTGTTGACATTTTGGATTACCGGTATCACAGTTTTAGGGCTGGGTTTTGAATCTGTTCAATCTGCCTAGTTTGAAGGCACTCTGCCTAGTTTGAAGGCACTCTGCCTAGTTTGAAGGTACTCTGTCTAGTTTGAAGGCACTCTGCCTAGTTTGAAGGCACTCTGCCTAGTTTGAAGGTACTCTGTCTAGTTTGAATTCACTCTGCCTAGTTTGAAGGCACTCTGCCTAGTTTGAATTCACTCTGCCTAGTTTGAAGGCACTCTGCCTAGTTTGAACTCTTCAGTTTGAATTCACTCTGCCTAGTTTGAAGGCACTCTGCCTAGTTTGAATTTCACTCTGCCTAGTTTGAAGGCACTCTGCCTAGTTTGAATTCACTCTGCCTAGTTTGAAGGCACTCTGCCTAGTTTGAAGGCACTCTGCCTAGTTTGAATTCACTCTGCCTAGTTTGAAGGCACTCTGCCTAGTTTGAATTCACTCTGCCTAGTTTGAAGGCACTCTGCCTAGTTTGAATTCACTCTGCCTAGTTTGAAGGCACTCTGCCTAGTTTGAATTCACTCTGCCTAGTTTGAATTCACTCTGCCTAGTTTGAAGGCACTCTGCCTAGTTTGAAGGCACTCTGCCTAGTTTGAATTCACTCTGCCTAGTTTGAATTCACTCTGCCTAGTTTGAAGGCACTCTGCCTAGTTTGAATTCACTCTGCCTAGTTTGAAGGCACTCTGCCTAGTTTGAAGGCACTCTGTCTAGTTTGAATTCACTCTGCCTAGTTTTAAGGCACTCTGCCTAGTTTAAAGGCACTCTGCCTAGTTTGAAGGCACTCTGCCTAGTGTGAATTCACTCTGCCTAGTTTGAAGGCACTCTGCCTAGTTTGAATTCACTCTGCCTAGTTTGAAGGCACTCTGCCTAGTTTGAAGGCACTCTGCCTAGTTTGAATTCACTCTGCCTAGTTTGAAGGCACTCTGCCTAGTTTGAATTCACTCTGCCTAGTTTGAAGGCACTCTGCCTAGTTTGAAGGCACTCTGCCTAGTTTGAATTCACTCTGCTCTAGTTTGAAGGCACTCTGCCTAGTTTGAAGGCACTCTGCCTAGTTTGAAGGCACTCTGCCTAGTTTGAAGGCACTCTGCCTAGTTTGAAGGCACTCTGCCTAGTTTTGAAGGCACTCTGCCTAGTTTGAAGGCACTCTGCCTAGTTTGAAGGCACTCTGCCTAGTTTGAAGGCACTCTGCCTAGTTTGAATTCACTCTGCCTAGTTTGAAGGCACTCTGCCTAGTTTGAAGGCACTCTGCCTAGTTTGAATTCACTCTGCCTAGTTTGAAGGCACTCTGCCTAGTTTGAAGGCACTCTGCCTAGTTTGAAGGCACTCTGCCTAGTTTGAAGGCACTCTGCCTAGTTTGAAGGCACTCTGCCTAGTTTGAATTCACTCTGCCTAGTTTGAAGGCACTCTGCCTAGTTTGAATTCACTCTGCCTAGTTTGAAGGCACTCTGCCTAGTTTGAAGGCACTCTGCCTAGTTTGCACTCCTAGTTTGAAGGCAATTCACTCTGCCTAGTTTGAAGCACTCTGTACTCTGCCTAGTTTGAAGGCACTCTGCCTAGTTTGAAGGCACTCTGCCTAGTTTGAATTCACTCTGCCTAGTTTGAAGGCACTCTGCCTAGTTTGAATTCACTCTGCCTAGTTTGAAGGCACTCTGCCTAGTTTGAAGGCACTCTGCCTAGTTTGAATTCACTCTGCCTAGTTTGAAGGCACTCTGCCTAGTTTGAAGGCACTCTGCCTAGTTTGAAGGCACTCTGCCTAGTTTGAATTCACTCTGCCTAGTTTGAAGGCACTCTGCCTAGTTTGAATTCACTCTGCCTAGTTTGAAGGCACTCTGCCTAGTTTGAAGGCACTCTGCCTAGTTTGAAGGCACTCTGCCTAGTTTGAAGGCACTCTGCCTAGTTTGAAGGCACTCTGCCTAGTTTGAATTCACTCTGCCTAGTTTGAAGGCACTCTGCCTAGTTTGAAGGCACTCTGCCTAGTTTGAATTCACTCTGCCTAGTTTTAAGGCACTCTGCCTAGTGTGAATTCACTCTGCCTAGTTTGAACTCTGCACTCTGCCTAGTTTGAAGGCACTCTGCCTAGTTTGAATTCACTCTGCCTAGTTTGAAGGCACTCTGCCTAGTTTGAAGGCACTCTGCCTAGTTTGAAGGCACTCTGCCTAGTTTGAAGTTTGAAGGCACTCTGCCTAGTTTGAAGGCACTCTGCCTAGTTTGAAGGCACTCTGCCTAGTTTGAAGGCACTCTGCCTAGTTTGAAGGCACTCTGCCTAGTTTGAATTCACTCTGCCTAGTTTGAAGGCACTCTGCCTAGTTTGAATTCACTCTGCCTAGTTTGAAGGCACTCTGCCTAGTTTGAATTCACTCTGCCTAGTTTGAATTCACTCTGCCTAGTTTGAATTCACTCTGCCTAGTTTGAATTCACTCTGCCTAGTTTGAAGGCACTCTGCCTAGTTTGAAGGCACTCTGCCTAGTTTGAAGGCACTCTGCCTAGTTTGAATTCACTCTGCCTAGTTTGAAGGCACTCTGCCTAGTTTGAAGGCACTCTGCCTAGTTTGAATTCACTCTGCCTAGTTTGAAGGCACTCTGCCTAGTTTGAAGGCACTCTGCCTAGTTTGAAGGCACTCTGCCTAGTTTGAATTCACTCTGCCTAGTTTGAAGGCACTCTGCCTAGTTTGAATTCACTCTGCCTAGTTTGAATTCACTCTGCCTAGTTTGAAGGCACTCTGCCTAGTTTGAATTCACTCTGCCTAGTTTGAAGGCACTCTGCCTAGTTTGAATTCACTCTGCCTAGTTTGAAGGTACTCTGCCTAGTTTGAAGGCACTCTGCCTAGTTTGAAGTTTGAAGGCACTCTGCCTAGTTTGAAGGCACTCTGCCTAGTTTGAATTCACTCTGCCTAGTTTGAAGGCACTCTGCCTAGTTTGAAGCACTCTGCACTCTGCCTAGTTTGAAGGCACTCTGCCTAGTTTGAAGGCACTCTGCCTAGTTTGAAGGCACTCTGCCTAGTTTGAAGGCACTCTGCCTAGTTTGAATTCACTCTGCCTAGTTTGAAGGCACTCTGCCTAGTTTGAATTCACTCTGCCTAGTTTGAAGGCACTCTGCCTAGTTTGAAGGCACTCTGCCTAGTTTGAATTCACTCTGCCTAGTTTGAAGGCACTCTGCCTAGTTTGAAGGCACTCTGCCTAGTTTGAATTCACTCTGCCTAGTTTGAATTCACTCTGCCTAGTTTGAAGGCACTCTGCCTAGTTTGAATTCACTCTGCCTAGTTTGAAGTTTGGCACTCTGCCTAGTTTGAATTCACTCTGCCTAGTTTGAAGTTTCACTCTGCCTAGTTTGAATTCACTCTGCCTAGTTTGAAGGCACTCTGCCTAGTTTGAAGGCACTCTGCCTAGTTTGAATTCACTCTGCCTAGTTTGAAGGCACTCTGCCTAGTTTGAATTCACTCTGCCTAGTTTGAAGGCACTCTGCCTAGTTTGAAGGCACTCTGCCTAGTTTGAATTCACTCTGCCTAGTTTGAAGGCACTCTGCCTAGTTTGAAGGCACTCTGCCTAGTTTGAAGGCACTCTGCCTAGTTTGAATTCACTCTGCCTAGTTTGAACTCTGCCTAGGCACTCTGCCTAGTTTGAATTCACTCTGCCTAGTTTGAAGGCACTCTGCCTAGTTTGAAGGCACTCTGCCTAGTTTGAAGGCACTCTGCCTAGTTTGAAGGCACTCTGCCTAGTTTGAATTCACTCTGCCTAGTTTGAAGGCACTCTGCCTAGTTTGAAGGCACTCTGCCTAGTTTGAAGGCACTCTGCCTAGTTTGAAAGGCACTCTGCCTGAAGGCACTCCTAGTTTGAAGGCACTCTGCCTAGTTTGAATTCACTCTGCCTAGTTTGAAGGCACTCTGCCTAGTTTGAAGGCACTCTGCCTAGTTTGAATTCACTCTGCCTAGTTTGAAGGCACTCTGCCTAGTTTGAAGGCACTCTGCCTAGTTTGAATTCACTCTGCCTCAGTTTGAAGGCACTCTGCCTAGTTTGAAGGCACTCTGCCTAGTTTGAAGGCACTCTGCCTAGTTTGAAGTTTGAATTCACTCTGCCTAGTTTGAAGGCACTCTGCCTAGTTTGAAGGCACTCTGCCTAGTTTGAAGGCACTCTGCCTAGTTTGAATTCACTCTGCCTAGTTTTAAGGCACTCTGCCTAGTGTGAATTCACTCTGCCTAGTTTGAAGGCACTCTGCCTAGTTTGAATTCACTCTGCCTAGTTTGAAGGTACTCTGCCTAGTTTGAAGGCACTCTGCCTAGTTTGAAGGCACTCTGCCTAGTTTGAAGGCACTCTGCCTAGTTTGAAGGCACTCTGCCTAGTTTGAAGGCACTCTGCCTAGTTTGAAGGCACTCTGCCTAGTTTGAATTCACTCTGCCTAGTTTGAAGGCACTCTGCCTAGTTTGAAGGCACTCTGCCTAGTTTGAAGGCACTCTGCCTAGTTTGAATTCACTCTGCCTAGTTTGAAGGCACTCTGCCTAGTTTGAAGGCACTCTGCCTAGTTTGAAGGCACTCTGCCTAGTTTGAATTCACTCTGCCTAGTTTGAAGGCACTCTGCCTAGTTTGAATTCACTCTGCCTAGTTTGAAGGCACTCTGCCTAGTTTGAAGGCACTCTGCCTAGTTTGAAGGCACTCTGCCTAGTTTGAATTCACTCTGCCTAGTTTGAAGGCACTCTGCCTAGTTTGAAGGCACTCTGCCTAGTTTGAAGGCACTCTGCCTAGTTTGAATTCACTCTGCCTAGTTTGAAGGCACTCTGCCTAGTTTGAATTCACTCTGCCTAGTTTGAAGGCACTCTGCCTAGTTTGAAGGCACTCTGCCTAGTTTGAATTCACTCTGCCTAGTTTGAAGGCACTCTGCCTAGTTTGAATTCACTCTGCCTAGTTTGAAGGCACTCTGCCTAGTTTGAATTCACTCTGCCTAGTTTGAATTCACTCTGCCTAGTTTGAAGGCACTCTGCCTAGTTTGAAGGCACTCTGCCTAGTTTGAAGGCACTCTGCCTAGTTTGAAGGCACTCTGCCTAGTTTGAAGGCACTCTGCCTAGTTTGAATTCACTCTGCCTAGTTTGAAGGCACTCTGCCTAGTTTGAAGGCACTCTGCCTAGTTTGAAGGCACTCTGCCTAGTTTGAATTCACTCTGCCTAGTTTGAAGGCACTCTGCCTAGTTTGAATTCACTCTGCCTAGTTTGAAGGCACTCTGCCTAGTTTGAATTCACTCTGCCTAGTTTGAATTCACTCTGCCTAGTTTGAAGGCACTCTGCCTAGTTTGAATTCACTCTGCCTAGTTTGAATTCACTCTGCCTAGTTTGAAGGCACTCTGCCTAGTTTGAAGGCACTCTGCCTAGTTTGAAGGCACTCTGCCTAGTTTGAATTCACTCTGCCTAGTTTGAAGGCACTCTGCCTAGTTTGAAGGCACTCTGCCTAGTTTGAAGGCACTCTGCCTAGTTTGAATTCACTCTGCCTAGTTTGAAGGCACTCTGCCTAGTTTGAAGGCACTCTGCCTAGTTTGAAGGCACTCTGCCTAGTTTGAATTCACTCTGCCTAGTTTGAAGGCACTCTGCCTAGTTTGAATTCACTCTGCCTAGTTTCAAGGCACTCTGCCTAGTTTGAATTCACTCTGCCTAGTTTCAAGGCACTCTGCCTAGTTTGAATTCACTCTGCCTAGTTTCAAGGCACTCTGCCTAGTTTTGAAGGCACTCTGCCTAGTTTGAAGCCTAGTTTGCACTCTGCCTAGTTTGAATTCACTCTGCCTAGTTTGAAGGCACTCTGCCTAGTTTGAATTCACTCTGCCTAGTTTGAAGGCACTCTGCCTAGTTTGAAGGCACTCTGCCTAGTTTGAATTCACTCTGCCTAGTTTGAAGGCACTCTGCCTAGTTTGAATTCACTCTGCCTAGTTTGAAGGCACTCTGCCTAGTTTGAAGGCACTCTGCCTAGTTTGAATTCACTCTGCCTAGTTTGAAGGCACTCTGCCTAGTTTTAAGGCACTCTGCCTAGTTTGAATTCACTCTGCCTAGTTTCAAGGCACTCTGCCTAGTTTGAATTCACTCTGCCTAGTTTTAAGGCACTCTGCCTTAGAAGCCAGCAGCTTCAGTGAACTGGCCCTTTGTTCTTTTGATCAATGTCCGATGAAGTACCTGTAAATAAATACCATCATTTTAAACACAAATTCCGTCTGTCTACTGGTGCTTCACACCCCTGACAAGACTGCCGGGTCCACTATCATATCCCATCTGTTCGTAATCATAACTGTTCATTGTCATGTCCAGCTTTGAGCCCATATATGCCTACCAGTACAAATCCTATCTATGGCATATCTATAGGCCTACCAGTACCAGCCCTATCTGCTTGGAGTGGGATGAGAGCCTTGTCCAAAAGTTGTGGCTTCTGCCTTTCTCCTCACGTCAAAGATGTAACACTCTCAGAGATTGGACAAAGAGCAGCACGCTGTGTCTGAAAGACAGTTTTCTAACAGGAACGCAAGCTGAACACTCTGGCCTTCGCTTTGTGGTTGGACGTAGCAGTTCGGATAAAAATAATGTTAGATGACATTTTCTGTATCCCAAATGTATCCCCTATTCCCCATTAAGGCTCTGGTTAGAGGTAATGCACTATGTAGGGCATAGGGTGCCATTTGGAACACACATTTTTGATTCCCTCAGTGTTTCCTTCTTCTCCTATAAATAGTTTCATATCATCTGTACTCATGGTATTTATGTTTGAACAGTATATATATAGAGTTGACTGTAAATCATACTATATATATCATTTAATTGCACACTGCTTTAGTTACGCATTCTTTAAGTTGCATGCTATTTTCCATGTAATCAGAGGAAGCCATTAACTGGAGACAAAATACATTTATTTTATTTAACCTTAATTTAACTAGGCAAGTCAGTTATGAACAAATTCTTATTTACAATGACGGCCTACCAAAAGGCATCCTTGCGGGGACGGGGGCTGAGATTAAAAATAAAAATATAAGACAAAACACACATCACGACAAGAGAGACACCACAACACTACATAAAGAGACACCTAAGACAACAACATAGCAGCAACACATGAAAACGCAGCATGGTAACAACACAACATGACAACAACTTATGGTGTGGCATTCCTCCACAGCCACCACCACTTTGTACCTAAGGGATTATTGTAAGAATGGAAGATAACTTTTGAAATGAACAAATCTCTCTCTCTCTCCTATGTCTCTCACTCCTATGTCTCTCATCTGACCCTCTCTCACCTGACCCTCTCTCACCTGACCCTCTCTCACCTGACCCGCTCTCCTCTGTCCCGCTCTCCTCTGTCCCGCTCTCCTCTGTCCCGCTCTCCTCTGTCCCGCTCTCATCTGCTCTCATCTGCTCTCCTCTGTCCCGCTCTCCTCTGTCTCGCTCTCCTCTGTCTGTCTCTCTCTCTCGCTCTCAAAAATAATAAAAAGCCAGATATGCACCATCCCTGCTTTGAATGATGTGGTCCTCTGCATTTGGGCCTGACTACCATTCACAATTCTCTGAAAGCATTCCATATACGAAAACAAATATTCTAATAAGGCCTATTCCCGGTCCACATATGCCACAGATGGTCTCCCAGGCTGTGACGACACACAGACACACATACGCGCACACACATACACACAGTGCTTAGGGACAGGGTCTGGGATGAGTTTGTGAACACTGGAGATTTGCAGCCAGAGCAAGGCCCAGCAGGGACATGCAGCTCTAGCCACATATATGGGCCAGGTGGATGCAGCTCTAGCCACATCTATGGGCCAGGTGCATGCAGCTCTAGCCACATCTATGGGCCAGGGGCATGCAGCTCTAGCCACATCTATGGGCCAGGGGCATGCAGCTCTAGCCACATCTATGGGCCAGGGGCATGCAGCTCTAGCCACATCTATGGGCCAGGGACATGCAGCTCTAGCCACATCTATGGGCCAGGGACATGCAGCTCTAGCCACATCTATGGGCCAGGTAAAGGCATCTCTAACCACATCTATGGGCCAGGTACAGGCATCTCTAACCACATCTATCGGCCAGGGATATGCAGCTCTGGTGGGCCCAAAACATTATAAAACTATCAAATAAAGAAATCTCACGCTTTTGAGAAAAGGATTGAAAGGAAGGATGATATTCGTTGTCTATCACTGTCCCTGGTAACATCTGCCTCCTCTAAGTAACGCCTTGGAACAGATGGGTGTTGAACACACCTCTGGGAAGGCTCCACTGGAGGTGACTGGTAGCACACAGTACTGGCTGAGGCACAGGCAGCATTTAACAGTGCTGCAGTAAATTAATAAACACTCTCTGAGGTGTTACTATAGATGAATCACCTCCATGCTGTTGTTCCCCGGCTGGCATAGTGGTCTTGTATTTTTGTCTTTCACTTCGATGGCTTCCCAGACTAAGTTAGAGGAGACTGGTGGAGGGAAACATAGGGGACGGGGTCATTGTACTTGCTGGAATGGAATAAATGGAATGGTATCAAACACATCAAACATATGGAAACCACATGTTTGACTCCGTTCCATTCATTCCTGTCATTACAATGAGCCCATCCTATAGGTCCTCCCACCAGCCTCCTCTGAAGTATGTATATGAAAGACATCTTGCCAGCCTTTGAGTATTGGGATAGCCAATTTACCCCCCCCTCTCTCTGTCACACACTGTCACACACCCACTGTCTCCCTCTCTCTCTCTCTCTCTCTCTCTCTCTCTCTCTTCCTTTCTCTCCCTCTCGCTCTCTCTCCCTCTCCCTCTCTCTCTTCCTCGTTGTATCCACACTTACCTACAGTCTACATTCCTCCAGATCAAGAACAGAATATCATATCTTAAGTGCATTCCAAAATGTGCTTGTTGTCACAAGACCGCCCTGCGCTGATACCGGTCTCCATTATCACCTCTTTATCATTTTTATGTATTTTTTAGATCACTTGTTTTCTCTTCCGGCACGTTTCCTGTTTATCCTCCCTCCCAGCCCAATGTTATGCTCATGTTTCTGGGTGTTGGGTGCAATAGGGCCCAAGCGGGCATGACTCTGCCCGATGCCAGGGTGAGATAATGGGGTATTAGACAGGTCAGACGCCAGGCACACTCCTCCACCCCCCCCCACCTCCCCCTTCCCTCTCTATTTGGGTTTTGTCCTCTTTCTTGTGCTTTTCATTTTTCATTCATCCACGCCGCTTATCTGTTTGGTAATGCGTGTCTAAGATGAGTAGATGAGTTTCTCATGATACTGAATGTTATCAGAAAGTTTGTAGGCAGATTGTTTACCACCTGAATGTTTAAAGTTCAATAGTTTATATCTATGGCTTATAATGACTAAGCCAGCTCCTGGATCACAATACGTGCATCCCAAATGGCACCCTATTCCCTATATAGTGTACAACTTTTGACCAGGGAATAGGGTGCCATTTGGGACGTATCCACTGATGTTGTAGCCGTATCTGGAGCGAGCTTTGGCTCTGTGCAAATATCTCTCTCAGTGAAACGTCAGACATCTGCTTTCTCCCCCTCTCCATCTGTTCTGTTCCGGCCAAATTCCTTTAACCTGACCACTAGATCCTCTAGAGGTTTATTGGCTGACAAGCTCTAGTTGTTTTAGATGGTGAGGGATGGGAGGGAAGGGAAGGGCCCTAAACAGATCACACATCACTGGCCTGGAAATGCCTTGGACAGACGGTCCAGACCAGTCCGGCTTCATTCCAGATGCACGGGACTGTAATATCAGAGGTTATTTAAACACACGCACGCACACACAGACCCACACACACACTGTGTTCTGTGGTATGAGGAGTGTGTTCAGTAGACATGCCTGTGAACAGGGGGCTGTAAAGACAGGGGTCAGAGGTAAAACGGGAGTAGAGCGTGAGAGAGAGATGTGTGTAGAGAAGGAGAGCGAGAGAGAAAGTAGCAAAGAGAGAGAGAGAGGCTGGCTCTCACCTCTAACAAAAGCTTTACAGTGTGTGCTTTAGACCCAACCATGTCTCAATGGGATTCCCAGAAGTGCCTGTGAAACCTATCCATCCTAATAATAAACCTGCTTCCCTGGAGCCTAGCATGAGTGGGGAGGGAGATAAAAACTTTCTACTGGGCTAGTATAGTGATAGGGAACTGGGCAAGTATAGTGATATCATACTACACCAGCTCCGACACTCGTCTTATGTGGCAGGGCTTGCTAACTATTACAGACCACAAAAGGAAGTACAGGAGCGAGCTGCCCAATGACACTAGTCTACCAGAGAAGCTAAATCACTTCTATGCTCGCTTCGAGGCAAGCAACACTGAGGCATACATGAGAGCATCAGCAGTTCCAGACGACTGTGTGATCACGCTCTCCGTAGCCGATGTGAGTAAGACCTTTAAACAGGTGAACATACACAAGGCTACGGGGCCAGACGGATTACCAGGACGTGTGCTCTGGGCATGTGCTGACCAACTGGCAGGTGTCTTCCGTAGCCATGAAGTGCATTGAAAGGTTGGTAATGGCTCACATCAACACCATTATCCCAGAAACCCTAGACCCACTCCAATTTGCATACCGCCCCAACAAATCCACAGATGATGCAATTTCTATTGCACACCACGCTGCCCTTTCCCACCTGGACAAATGGAACACTTATGTGAGAATGCTATTCATTGACTACAGCTCAGTGTTCAACACCATAGTACCCTCAAATCTCATCACAAAGGTAAGGATTCTGGGACTAAACACCTCCCTCTGCAACTGGATCCCGGACTTCCTGACGGGCTGAAAAGGGTTGACGGGAGGTAGCAACACATCTGCCACGCTGATCCTCAACACCAGAGCTCCCCAGGGGTGTGTGCTCAGTCCACTCATGTACTCTCTGTTTACCCACGACTGCATGGCCAGGCACGACTCCAACACCATCATTAAGTTTGCAGACGACACAAAAGTGGTAGGCCTGATCACCGACAACGACGAGACAGCCTATAGGGAGGAGGTTAGAGACCTGGCCGTGTGTTGCCAGAATAACAACCTATCCCTCAACGTAACCAAGACTAAGGAGATGATTGTGGACTACAGGAAAAGGAGCACCGAGCACGCCCCCATTCTCATTGACGGGGCCGTAGTTGAGCAGGTTGAGAGCTTCAAGTTCCTTGGTGTCCACATCAACAACAAACTAGAATGGTCTAAACACACCAAGACAGTTGTGATGAGGGCACGAGAACGCATGTTCCCCATCAGGAGACATAAAAGATTTGGCATGGGTCCTGAGATCCTCAAAAGGTTCAACAGCTGCAACATTGAGAGCATCCTGACTGGTTGCATCACTTCCTGGTACGGCAATTGCTTGGCCTCTGACCGCAAGGCACTACAGAGGGTAGTGCGTACAGCCCAGTACATCACTGCGGTTAAGCTGCCTGCCATCCAGGAACTCTACACCAGGTGGTGTCAGAGGAAGGCCCTAAAAATTGTCAAAGACCCCAGCCACCCCAGTCATAGACTGTTCTCTCTACTACCGCATGGCAAGCGGTACCGGAGTGCCAAGTCTAGGACAAAAAGGCTTCTCAACAGTTTTTACACCCAAGCCATAAGACTCCTGAACAGGTAATCAAATGGCTATCTGGACTATTTGCATTGTGTGCCCCCTAACCAACCCCTCTTTTTACGCTGCTGCTACTCTCTGTTTATCATATATACATAATCAATTTAACTATACATTCATGTACATACTACCTCAATTGGGCTGACCGACCAGTGCTCCCGCACATTGGCTAACCGGGCTATCTGCATTGTGTCCCACCACCCACCAACCCCTATTTTACGATACTGCTACTCTCTGTTCATCATATATGCATAGTCACTTTAACCATATTTACATGTATATACTACCTATCAGCCTGGCTAACCGGTGTCTGTATGTATCCTCGATACTTTTATAGCCTTGCTACTGTTTATATAGCCTGTCTTTTTACTGTTTTATTTTTTTACTTACCAGTTGTTCACCTAATACCTTTTTTGCACTATTGGTGAGAGCCTGTAAATAAGCATTTCACTGCAAGGTCTACACCTGTTGTATTCAGCTCACGTGACAAATAAACTTAGATTTGATTTGCAAGGGAACTGGGCTAGTATAGTCATAGAACACTGGGAAAGTATAGTGATAGGGAACTGGGCTAGTATAGTCATAGAACACTGGGAAAGTATAGTGATAGGGAACTGGGCTAGTATAGTCATAGAACACTGGGAAAGTATAGTGATAAGGAACTGGACTAGTATAGTCATAGAACACTGGGCTAGTATAGTGATAGGGAACTGGGCTAGTATAGTCATAGAACACTGGGAAAGTATAGTGATAAGGAACTGGACTAGTATAGTCATAGAACACTGGGCTAGTATAGTGATAGGGAACTGGGCTAGTATAGTCATAGAACACTGGGAAAGTATAGTGATAAGGAACTGGACTAGTATAGTCATAGAACACTGGGCTAGTATAGTGATAGGGAACTGGGCTAGTATAGTGATAGAACACTGGGAAAGTATAGTGATAAGGAACTGGACTAGTATAGTCATAGAACACTGGGCTAGTATAGTGATAGGGAACTGGGCTAGTATAGTGATAGGGAACTGGGCTAGTATAGTCATAGAACACTGGGAAAGTATAGTGATAAGGAACTGGACTAGTATAGTCATAGAACACTGGGCTAGTATAGTGATAGGGAACTGGGCTAGTATAGTCATAGAACACTGGGAAAGTATAGTGATAAGGAACTGGACTAGTATAGTCATAGAACACTGGGCTAGTATAGTGATAGGGAACTGGGCTAGTATAGTGATAGAACACTGGGAAAGTATAGTGATAAGGAACTGGACTAGTATAGTCATAGAACACTGGGCTAGTATAGTGATAGGGAACTGGGCTAGTATAGTGATAGGGAACTGGGCTAGTATAGTGATAGGGAACTGGGCTAGTATAGTCATAGAACAATGAGCTAGTATAGTGATAGGGAACTGGACTAGTATAGTGATAGGGAACTGGGCTAGTATAGTCATAGAACAATGAGCTAGTATAGTGATAGGGAACTGGGCTAGTATAGTCATAGAACACTGGGCTAGTATAGTGATAGGGAACTGGGCTAGTATAGTGATAGGGAACTGGGCTAGTATAGTGATAGGGAACTGGGCTAGTATAGTCATAGAACACTGGGAAAGTATAGTGATAAGGAACTGGACTAGTATAGTCACAGAACACTGGGCTAGTATAGTGATAGGGAACTGGGCTAGTATAGTGATAGGGAACTGGGCTAGTATAGTCATAGAACAATGAGCTAGTATAGTGATAGGGAACTGGACTAGTATAGTGATATGGAACTGGGCTAGTATAGTCATAGAACACTGGGCTAGTATAGTGATAGGGAACTGGGCTAGTATAGTGATAGAACACTGGGCTAGTATAGTGATAGGGAACTGGGCTAGTATAGTGATAGAACACTGGGAAAGTATAGTGATATGGAACTAGGCTAGTATAGTCATAGAACACTGGGCTAGTATAGTCATAAAACACCGGGAAAGTATAGTGATAGGGAACTGGGCTAGCATAGTGATAGAACACTGGGAAAGTATAGTGATAGGGAACTAGGCTAGTATAGTGATAGAACACTGGGCTAGTATAGTGACAGGGAACTAGGCTAGTATAGTGATAGAACACTGGGCTAGTTTAGTGATAGAACACTGGGCTAGTATAGTGATAGGGAACTGGACTAGTATAGTCATAGAACACTGGGCTAGTATAGTCATACAACACTGGGCTAGTATAGTGATAGGGAACTAGGCTAGTATAGTCATAGAACACTGGGCTAGTATAGTGATAGAACACTGGGCTAGTATAGTGATAGAACACTGGGCTAGTATAGTGATAGAACACTGGGCTAGTATAGTGATAGAACACTGGGCTAGTATAGTGATAGGGACCTGGACTAGTATAGTCATAGAACACTGGGCTATTATAGTGATAGAACACTGGGCTAGTATAGTGATAGGGAACTGGACTAGTATAGTCATAGAACAATGAGCTAGTATAGTGATAGGGAACTGGACTAGTATATTGATATGGAACTGGGCTAGTATAGTCATAGAACAATGAGCTAGTATAGTGATAGGGAACTGGGCAAGTATAGTCATAGAACACTGGGCTAGTATAGTGATAGGGAACTGGGCTAGTATAGTGATAGGGAACTGGGCTAGTATAGTGATAGGGAACTGGGCTAGTATAGTCATAGAACACTGGGAAAGTATAGTGATAAGGAACTGGACTAGTGTAGTCACAGAACACTGGGCTAGTATAGTGATAGGGAACTGGGCTAGTATAGTGATAGGGAAATGGGCTAGTATAGTCATAGAACAATGAGCTAGTATAGTGATAGGGAACTGGACTAGTATATTGATATGGAACTGGGCTAGTATAGTCATAGAACAATGAGCTAGTATAGTGATAGGGAACTGGGCAAGTATAGTCATAGAACACTGGGCTAGTATAGTGATAGGGAACTAGTATAGTGATAGGGGGCTAGTATAGTGATAGAACACTGGGAAAGTATAGTGATATGGAACTAGGCTAGTATAGTCATAGAACACTGGGCTAGTATAGTCATAAAACACTGGGAAAGTATAGTGATAGGGAACTGGGCTAGTATAGTGATAGAACACTGGGAAAGTATAGTGATAGGGAACTAGGCTAGTATAGTGATAGAACACTGGGCTAGTATAGTGATAGGGAACTAGGCTAGTATAGTGATAGAACACTGGGCTAGTTTAGTGATAGAACACTGGGCTAGTATAGTCATAGAACACTGGGCTAGTATAGTCAAAGAACACTGGGCTAGTATAGTCATAGAACACTGAGAAAGTATAGTGATAGGGAACTAGGCTAGTATAGTCATAGAACACTGGGCTAGTATAGTGATAGAACACTGGGCTAGTATAGTGATAGAACACTGGGCTAGTATAGTGATAGAACACTGGGCTAGTATAGTGATAGAACACTGGGCTAGTATAGTGATAGGGACCTGGACTAGTATAGTCATAGAACACTGGGCTATTATAGTGATAGAACACCGGGCTAGTATAGTGATAGGGAACTGGACTAGTATAGTCATAGAACACTGGGCTAGTATAGTGATACAACACTGGGCTAGTATAGTGATAGGGATAGTATAGTCATAGAACTAGAACACTGGGCTAGTATAGCTAGAAAAGTGATAGAACACTGGGCTAGTATAGTGATAGAACACTGGGCTAGTATAGTGATAGAACACTGGGCTAGTATAGTGATAGGGAACTAGGCTAGTATAGTGATAGAACACTGGACTAGTATAGTGATAGGGAACTAGGCTAGTATAGTGATAGAACACTGGGCTAGTATAGTGATAGAACACTGGGCTAGTATAGTGATAGAACACTGGGCTAGTATAGTGATAGAACACTGGACTAGTATAGTGATAGGGAACTAGGCTAGTATAGTGATAGGGAACTTGGCTAGTATAGTGATAGAACACTGGGCTAGTATAGTGATAGAACACTGGGCTAGTATAGTGATAGAACACTGGACTAGTATAGTGATAGGGAACTAGGCTAGTATAGTGATAGAACACTGGGCTAGTATCTTGGCACTGACGGAAACATGGATCACCACAGATAACACTGCTACTCCTACTGCTCTCTCTTCGTCCGCCCACGTGTTCTCGCACACCCCGAGAGCTTCTGGTCAGCGGGGTGGTGGCACCGGGATCCTCATCTCTCCCAAGTGGTCATTCTCTCTTTCTCCCCTTACCCATCTGTCTATCGCCTCCTTTGAATTCCATGCTGTCACAGTTACCAGCCCTTTCAGGCTTAACATCCTTATCATTTATCGCCCTCCAGGTTCCCTCGGAGAGTTCATCAATGAGCTTGATGCCTTGATAAGCTCCTTTCCTGAGGACGGCTCACCTCTCACAGTCCTGGGCGACTTTAACCTCCCCACGTCTACCTTTGACTCATTCCTCTCTGCCTCCTTCTTTCCACTCCTCTCCTCTTTTGACCTCACCCTCTCACCTTCCCCCCCTACTCACAAGGCAGGCAATACGCTCGACCTCATCTTTACTAGATGCTGTTCTTCCACTAATCTCATTGCAACTCCCCTCCAAGTCTCCAACCACTACCTTGTATCCTTTTCCCTCTCGCTCTCATCCAACACTTCCCACACTGCCCCTACTCGGATGGTATCGCGCCGTCCCAACCTTCGCTCTCTCTCCCCCGCTACTCTCTCCTCTTCCATCCTATCATCTCTTCCCTCTGCTCATACCTTCTCCAACCTATCTCCTGATTCTGCCTCCTCAACCCTCCTCTCTTCCCTTTCTGCATCCTTTGACTCTCTATGTCCCCTATCCTCCAGGCCGGCTCGGTCCTCCCCTCCTGCTCCGTGGCTCGACGACTCATTGCGAGCTCACAGAACAGTGCTCCGGGCAGCCGAGCGGAAATGGAGGAAAACTCGCCTCCCTGCGGACCTGGCATCCTTTCACTCCCTCCTCTCTACATTTTCCTCCTCTGTCTCTGCTGCTAAAGCCACTTTCTTCCACTCTAAATTCCAAGCATCTGCCTCTAACCCTAGGAAGCTCTTTGCCACCTTCTCCTCCCTCCTGAATCCTCCTCCCCCTCCCCCCTCTCTGCAGATGACTTCGTCAACCATTTTGAAAAGAAGGTCGACGACATCCAATCCTCGTTTGCTAAGTCAAACGACACCGCTGGTTCTGCTCACACTGCCCTACCCTGTGCTCTGACCTCTTTCTCCCCTCTCTCTCCAGATGAAATCTCGCTTCTTGTGACGGCCGGCCGCCCAACAACCTGCCCGCTTGACCCTATCCCCTCCTCTCTTCTCCAGACCATTTCCGGAGACCTTCTCCCTTACCTCACCTCGCTCATCAACTCATCCCTGACCGCTGGCTACGTCCCTTCCGTCTTCAAGAGAGCGAGAGTTGCACCCCTTCTGAAAAAACCTACACTCGATCCCTCCGATGTCAACAACTACAGACCAGT
Source organism: Oncorhynchus masou masou (assembly GCF_036934945.1). NCBI lineage: Eukaryota > Metazoa > Chordata > Actinopteri > Salmoniformes > Salmonidae > Oncorhynchus > Oncorhynchus masou. The sequence continues at coordinate 23,959,709 of NC_088239.1, read as the reverse complement.
ATCCCTTCTTTCTTTTCTCTCCAAAACTCTTGAACGTGCCGTCCTTGGCCAGCTCTCCCGCTATCTCTCTCAGAATGACCTTCTTGATCCAAATCAGTCAGGTTTCAAGACTAGTCATTCAACTGAGACTGCTCTTCTCTGTATCACGGAGGCGCTCCGCACTGCTAAAGCTAACTCTCTCTCCTCTGCTCTCATCCTTCTAGACCTATCGGCTGCCTTCGATACTGTGAACCATCAGATCCTCCTCTCCACCCTCTCCGAGTTGGGCATCTCCGGCGCGGCCCACGCTTGGATTGCGTCCTACCTGACAGGTCGCTCCTACCAGGTGGCGTGGCGAGAATCTGTCTCCTCGCGCTCTCACCACTGGTGTCCCCCAGGGCTCTGTTCTAGACCCTCTCCTATTCTCGCTATACACCAAGTCACTTGGCTCTGTCATAACCTCACATGGTCTCTCCTATCATTGCTATGCAGACGACACACAATTAATCTTCTCCTTTCCCCCTTCTGATGACCAGGTGGCGAATCGCATCTCTGCATGTCTGGCAGACATATCAGTGTGGATGACGGATCACCACCTCAAGCTGAACCTCGGCAAGACGGAGCTGCTCTTCCTCCCGGGGAAGGACTGCCCGTTCCATGACCTCGCCATCACGGTTGACAACTCCATTGTGTCCTCCTCCCAGAGCGCTAAGAACCTTGGCGTGATCCTGGACAACACCCTGTCGTTCTTAACTAACATCAAGGCGGTGGCCCGTTCCTGTAGGTTCATGCTCTACAACATCCGCAGAGTACGACCCTGCCTCACACAGGAAGCGGCGCAGGTCCTAATCCAGGCACTTGTCATCTCCCGTCTGGATTACTGCAACTCGCTGTTGGCTGGGCTCCCTGCCTGTGCCATTAAACCCCTACAACTCATCCAGAACGCCGCAGCCCGTCTGGTGTTCAACCTTCCCAAGTTCTCTCACGTCACCCCGCTCCTCCGCTCTCTCCACTGGCTTCCAGTTGAAGCTCGCATCCGCTACAAGACCATGGTGCTTGCCTACGGAGCTGTGAGGGGCACGGCACCGCAGTACCTCCAGGCTCTGATCAGGCCCTACACCCAAACAAGGGCACTGCGTTCATCCACCTCTGGCCTGCTCGCCTCCCTACCACTGAGGAAGTACAGTTCCCGCTCAGCCCAGTCAAAACTGTTCGCTGCTCTGGCCCCCCAATGGTGGAACAAACTCCCTCACGACGCCAGGACAGCGGAGTCAATCACCACCTTCCGGAGACACCTGAAACCCCACCTCTTCAAGGAAAACCTAGGATAGGATAAAGTAATCCTTCTCACCCCCCCCCCCTTAAATGATTTAGATGCACTATTGTAAAGTGGCTGTTCCACTGGATGTCAGAAGGTGAATTCACCAATTTGTAAGTCGCTCTGGATAAGAGCGTCTGCTAAATGACTTAAATGTAAATGTAATGTATAGTGATAGAACACTTGGCTAGTATAGTGATAGAACACTTGGTTAGTATAGTGATAGGGAACTAGGCTAGTATAGTGATAGGGAACTAGGCTAGTATAGTGATAGGGAAATGGGCTAGTATAGTCATAGAACAATGGGCTAGTATAGTGATAGGGAACTAGGCTAGTATAGTGATAGGGAACCGGACTAGTATAGTGATAGGGAACTGGGCTAGTATAGTCATAGAACACTGGGCTAGTATAGTGATAGGGAACCGGACTATTATAGTGATAGAGAACTGGACTAGTATAGTAATAGAGAACTGGACTAGTGTAGTGATAGGGAACTAGGCTAGTATAGTGATAGAACACTGGGCTAGTATAGTGATAGGGAACCGGACTAGTATAGTGATAGAGAACTGGACTAGTATAGTGATAGAACACTGGGCTAGTATAGTGATAGAAAACTGGGCTAGTATAGTGATCGAACACTGGGCTAGTATAGTGATAGAAAACTGGACTAGTATAGTGATAGAACACTTGGCTAGTATAGTGATAGAACACTTGACTAGTATAGTGATAGGGAACTGGGCTAGTATAGTCATAGAACACTGGGCTAGTATAGTGATAGGGAACCAGACTAGTATAGTGATAGAGAACTGGACTAGTACTGTGATAGAGAACTGGACTAGTATAGTGATAGGGAACTGGACTAGTATAGTGATAGGGAACCGGACTAGTATTGTGATAGGGAACTAGGCTAGTATAGTGATAGAACACTGGGCTAGTATAGTGATAGAGAACTGGACTAGTATTGTGATAGGGAACTTGGCTAGTATAGTGATAGAACACTGGGCTAGTATAGTGATAGAGAACTGGACTAGTATATTGATAGTGAACTGGACTAGTATAGTGATAGAGAACTGGACTAGTATAGTGATAGGGAACTAGGCTAGTATAGTGATAGGGAACTAGGCTAGTATAGTGATAGAGAACTGGACTAGTATAGTGATAGGGAACTAGGCTAGTATAGTGATAGGGAACTAGGCTAGTATAGTGATAGAACACTGGGCTAGTATAGTGATAGGGAACCGGACTAGTATAGTGATAGAGAACTGGACTAGTATAGTAATAGAGAACTTGACTAGTATAGTGACAGGAAACTAGGCTAGTATAGTGATAGGGAACCAGACTAGTATAGTGATTGAGAACTGGACTAGTATAGTAATATAGAACTGGACTTGTATAGTGATAGGGAACTAGGCTAGTATAGTGATAGGGAACTAGGCTAGTATAGTGATAGGGAACTAGGCTAGTATAGTGATAGGGAACTAGGCTAGTATAGTGATAGGGAACTGGACTAGTATAGTAATAGAGAACTGGACTAGTATAGTGATAGGGAACTAGGCTAGTATAGTGATAGAACACTGGGCTAGTATAGTGATAGGGAACCGGATTAGTATAGTGATAGAGAACTGGACTAGTATAGTAATAGAGAACTGGACTAGTATAGTGATAGGGAACTAGGCTAGTATAGTGATAGGGAACTAGGCTAGTATAGTGATAGGGAACTGGACTAGTATAGTAATAGAGAACTGGACTAGTATAGTGATAGGGAACTAGGCTAGTATAGTGATAGAACACTGGGCTAGTATAGTGATAGAACACTGGGCTAGTATAGTGATAGGGAACCGGACTAGTATAGTGATAGAGAACTGGACTAGTATAGTAATAGAGAACTGGACTAGTATAGTGATAGGGAACTAGGCTAGTATAGTGATAGGGAACCAGACTAGTATAGTGATAGAGAACTGGACTAGTATAGTGATAGGGAACTAGGCTAGTATAGTGATAGAGAACTGGACTAGTATAGTGATAGGGAACTAGGCTAGTATAGTGATAGGGAACCAGACTAGTATAGTGATAGAGAACTGGACTAGTATAGTGATAGGGAACTAGGCTAGTATAGTGATAGGGAACCAGACTAGTATAGTGATAGAGAACTGGACTAGTATAGTAATATAGAACTGGACTAGTATAGTGATAGAGAACTGGACTAGTATAGTAATAGAGAACTGGACTAGTATAGTGATAGGGAACTAGGCTAGTATAGTGATAGGGAACCAGACTAGTATAGTGATAGAGAACTGGACTAGTATAGTAATATAGAACTGGACTAGTATAGTGATAGGGAACTAGGCTAGTATAGTGATAGAGAACTGGACTAGTATAGTGATAAGGAACTAGGCTAGTATAGTAATAGAGAACTGGACTAGTATAGTGACAGGGAACTAGACTAGTATAGTGATAGGGAACTGGACAAGTATAGTAATATAGAACTGGACTAGTATAGTGATAGGGAACTAGGCTAGTATAGTGATAGGGACCTAGGCTAGTATAGTGATAGGGAACTAGGCTAGTATAGTGATAGGGAACTGGACTAGTATAGTAATAGAGAACTGGACTAGTATAGTGATAGGGAACTAGGCTAGTATAGTGATATAACACTGGGCTAGTATAGTGATAGGGAACCGGACTAGTATAGTGATAGAGAACTGGACTTGTATAGTTATAGAGAACTGGACTAGTATAGTGATAGGGCACTAGGCTAGTATAGTGATAGGGAACTAGGCTAGTATAGTGATAGGGAACTAGGCTAGTATAGTGATAGAACACTGGGCTAGTATAGTGATAGGGAACCGGACTGGTATAGTGATAGAGAACTGGACTAGTATAGTAATAGAGAACTGGACTAGTATAGTGATAGGGAACTAGGCTAGTATAGTGATAGGGAACCAGACTAGTATAGTGATTGAGAACTGGACTAGTATAGTAATATAGAACTGGACTAGTATAGTGATAGGGAACTAGGCTAGTATAGTGATAGAGAACTGGACTAGTATAGTGATAAGGAACTAGGCTAGTATAGTAATAGAGAACTGGACTAGTATAGTAATAGAGAACTGGACTAGTATAGTGATAGGGAACTGGACTAGTATAGTGATAGGGAACTGGGCTAGTATAGTGATAGAGAACTGGACTAGTATAGTGATAGAGAACTGAACTAGTATAGTAATATAGAACTGGACTAGTATAGTGATAGGGAACTGAACTAGTATAGTGATAGGGAACTGGGCTAGTATAGTGATAGAGAACTGAACTAGTATAGTAATATAGAACTGGACTAGTATAGTGATAGGGAACTGGACTAGTATAGTGATAGGGAACTGGGCTAGTATAGTGATAGAGAACTGAACTAGTATAGTAATATAGAACTGGACTAGTATAGTGATAGGGAACTGAACTAGTATAGTGATAGGGAACTGGACTAGTATAGTAATAGAGAACTGGACTAGTATAGTAATAGAGAACTGGACTAGTATAGTGATAGGGAACTAGGCTAGTATAGTGATAGAGAACTGGACTAGTATAGTGATAGGGAACTAGGCTAGTGTAGTGATAGAGAACTGGACTAGTATAGTGATAGGGAACTAGGCTAGTATAGTGATAGGGACCTAGGCTAGTATAGTGATAGGGAACTGGACAAGTATAGTAATATAGAACTGGACTAGTATAGCGATAGGGAACTAGGCTAGTATAGTGATAGGGACCTAGGCTAGTATAGTGATAGGGAACTAGGCTAGTATAGTGATAGGGAACTGGACTAGTATAGTAATAGAGAACTGGACTAGTATAGTGATAGGGAACTAGGCTAGTATAGTGATATAACACTGGGCTAGTATAGTGATAGGGAACTGGACTAGTATAGTGATAGAGAACTGGACTTGTATAGTGATAGAGAACTGGACTAGTATAGTGATAGGGCACTAGGCTAGTATAGTGATAGGGAACTAGGCTAGTATAGTGATAGAACACTGGGCTAGTATAGTGATAGGGAACCGGACTAGTATAGTGATAGGGAACTGGGCTAGTGTAGTGATAGGGAACTGGGCTAGTATAGTGATAGGGAACTGGGCTAGTATAGTGATAGGGAACTGGGCTAGTGTAGTGATAGGGAACTGGGCTAGTATAGTGATAGGGAACTGAACTAGTATAGTGATAGGGAACTGAACTAGTATAGTGATAGGGAACTGGGCTAGTATAGTGATAGAGAACTGAACTAGTATAGTGATAGGGAACTGGGCTAGTATAGTGATAGGGAACTGGACTAGTATAGTGATAGAGAACTGAACTAGTATAGTGATAGGGAACTAGGCTAGTATAGTGATAGAGAACTGGACTAGTATAGTGATAGGGAACTGAACTAGTATAGTGATAGGGAACTGAACTAGTATAGTGATAGGGAACTGGGCTCGTATAGTGATAGGGAACTGGGCCTATGGACACTGCAGTAGTAAGTCAGGCAAGCATTTCTTGTATGCAGCACCCAAGTCTTTGGACACAGACCTGCCCCACTCTCTCTGTACCAAGTTATAGAGCAGACAGACAACAAATCAGCCAAACAGACACACTGGCACAGGTAAGGCCCAGGTAACCCCCAGGTCAGAGTAAAGGACACATATTTACCTTGCACACCTTGAGCAGATGTTGAGTGTGACCTTGGCCTGGGGCTCTGGGAGGTAGGAACTACGACCCTGACTGAACTTACTTCCTGACGGGGCCAGCCCTGTTACCCCCTCCATACGCAGGTCATCTAGGTCCTCTATGGAGAGGAGAGAGCGCGAGAGGAGAGAGAGGGAGAAAGGGGGAGGGAGAGAGGGAGAGACAGGGAAGAGAGAGAATGGGTGAAGTACACGGAGATGGAGTGAGGAAGAGGGATGAGAAATAGAAGGAAAGAGTGAGAGAGGGGAAAGAGGGAGAGAAGGAGAGGGACAGTAATTTATCAGTCACTGAGTCATCAACAGATGCATTGTATCTGTCTTAGCTGTCTCAGCCATCCAGAACTGAGGAAGGATGAACCAACACACACACACACACACACACACACACACACACACACACACACTAAGAGACGATAGACTGACAAGACTATCTTGCATCAATTAGCCAATAAATAGATGGTGGTTGTAAGAAGATGAGACAGAGAAGGCAGTCCTGAAGGAGAGATGATGAGAGAGAGACCACACATCCTGACCAGAGAGAAGGGGAGAAGTTTCTCTGTGTGTTCTCTCCCTGTGTCCTCATAAGAACAGTCCTCGGTCTGCATGATTCTCTAAAGAGCTCCATATGAACTAGACACGCCAGTGTCATCCCCTCTCCTTGTCCCCAGTCTCCCTGTCTCTTTCACCCCCCCCCCCTCTATCTCTCTCTGGTTTGTTTCAACATACTGCTGTTGGACAGGGAGACTGAACTGAGTTCCACACGCGATAGTGTTCCCAGGTTCAGTGCTGTGTGTTCCCAGGTTCACCACTGGGCTCATGTTCAGCTTTAAACAGGCTTATATGATCAGGTATCAGAGAATAGAATTTTCAGCTTCAAGGCGAAGTAGGTGACACGCGTTTCGGTAACAGAGACAATAATACAATCATTGAGAACAGAAAGCATAACTTCGTCTGCGTTCCAAATGACAGCCTAGTCCCTTTATGGCTTTGTGGACCCTGGTCAAAAGTAGTGCACTATATAGAGAATAGGGTTCCATTTGGTATGCACACTCAGTCTAATAAGCAGGGTCATGACTGAGTAGAAAAGAAGGGTAGTAAAATATAAATAACTTCATGTTTATTGTCACAAAACTAAAACCAGTAACGCTTTATTAAATATAGCAGGACATCAAAGAGGGATGTAAATTCGACAGCAAGTTCTTGGTTCTGAATAAATGTTTTGAGAGACGAAACACATTGCAACAATTATATAGCGTAAGTCTGAATTTGTATGTTGACGACATGAGTCATGGTCTGAGTTAGCTAACTGTTGGTAAAGATATATAATATAGCTTTTTAATAACAAGTTGATGTTTTAAAGGTCCAATGCAGCCGTTTTTATCTCAATATCAAATCATTTCTGGGTAACAATTAAGTCAAATGGTTCAATTTTTTTTTTAATCAACAATTAATTCTTGGCAAAAAGCTATTTCTCAAGCAGAAATTATACAGAAATATAGAAAGAAAGTACTATTCCAACCTCAAAGTGTGGAATATATATATAAAACACAGGAAATCACATTTTTGACAGCACTGGGCCTTTAAAATAAAATAAAAACTTGCCCGTATCACTTGTGTTTATTAAGCATACAGGCAAGCGCAGTTTGAAGATATCCTAGAAGGATTCCCAGGCACCTGCAACAAAAAACCTCAGACGTGCGAGTGCTTTCCCTTTTTTGAATAACAAGTTGATAGATACAGTACCTCAAGCCATTACTGTATGGACCATTTGACAGCATATAAAGGATGTTTTCTTTAACAACAATAGCCCATTTTGTTTTCATCAGTCATCAGGAATGTGAGAAATGTGACAACAAGAGATCAAATGCCGGACATAATTATTACCACTCACTAGTGTGTGTGTGTGTGTGTGTGTGTGTGTGTGTGTGTGTGTGTGTGTGTGTGTGTGTGTGTGTGTGTGTGTGTGTGTGTGTGTGTGTGTGTGTGTGTGTGTGTGTGTGTGTGTGTGTGTGTGTGTGTGTGTGTGTGTGACAGATATACACATTAGTCACATTGATACTCTCCCCGTCTATCTCATGTTACTGGCCTCCTGGTTGAGACGAGACGAGAAGATAGAAAACAGCGGCTTACACTTTGATAGAAGAGGAGGCGTGACTAATCACCTGGATTAGAGGAGAGACACTCATCCACTGAGAAATGTTCCTCTTCCCTCCATCCATCACACTGGCCCTGCGCCAGGCTCTCTCTCACCTGTCTCTCCTCGTTACGCGTTTGTGTGTGTGTGTGTGTGTGTGTTTGCTTGCATGCCTCCCTTTGGTTCGTACGTGCATGTCTCCTCTCCGTAGGTGAAGAAATCATTTAAAGAGAGCGAGAGGAGACGAGAGAGGAGAGAAATACCATACCAGCTGCAAATGAAGAATTCCACAAGGAGTAAAATTCCACAAGATGTACATTTTCAGAGAGGCACTGATGTGTGTCTTAAAGGAATACCAGCCCGGGTGTTACATGTAGTCAGATTGCCCGGGTGTTACATGTAGTCAGATTGCCCTAGTGTTACATGTAGTCAGATTGCCCTAGTGTTACATGTAGTCAGATTGCCCGGGTGTTACATGTAGTCAGATTGCCCGGGTGTTACATGTAGTCAGATTGCCCGGGTGTTACATGTAGTCAGATTGTCCAGGTGTTATGTAGGCAGATTGCCTGGGTGTTACATGTAGTCAGATTGTCCGGGTGTTATGTAGTCAGATTGCCCAGGTGTTACATGTAGTCAGATTGTCCAGGTGTTACATGTAGTCAGATTGCCCAGGTGTTACATGTAGTCAGATTGTCCATGTGTTACATGTAGTCAGATTGCCCGAGTGTTACATGTAGTCAGATTGCCCGGGTGTTACATGCAGTCAGATTGTCCGGGTGTTACATGTAGTCAGATTGCCCAGGTTTTGATTTAGAATTGTCTGATTGGGTGTTAGATTTTTCCTTAATTTTTCTATCGTCTGATGAGATTAGCATAAACATTTGATAACATACACACCATGAAGATGAACGTTTATATCATGCTGACATTGAGCCATACTACTTCTTACCGAGCCAGACGAGGTGAGATTTCTCACCTGAAGCACTGAGAGACCTATGGGCCTGGTCAAAAGTATTTCACTGTAAGGAAAATAGGGTTCCAGCTGGTACAAACAGTCCCAGAACACAGGTCATCCAGGGACTGGGACTGGTGTGGATAACACAGGGTGACTGAATGCTTCTGTCATGCTTCTGAGAATGACTGTAAGCATAGTCTCATTCATCATCACTGCTGGGAAATGAGAGTGGGTGGGCAAGGGGAGAGAGGTTACCGGCCGTGGGAACCATGTCTGTGTCCCAAATGGCACCCTATTCCTGTTACTTTTGTCCAGGGTCCATAGGGGCCTGGTCAAAAGTAACACACTGTTGGGAATAGGGGGTCCTTTGGAACACAAGCCATGGCTTAATAGTGTCAACGCCCAGACCATCACCTGCTCCTCCACCTAATCCGTCTCCTGGTCGTTATCTACTCTGTAAGGTCCTGTCTAGAGACTGGTTAGGTTTACGCGGTGGTAGACTACAAGTCCGAAAAGTCTAGGTGGGTCACAGCAGGAACCACTGCTGTAAAGTTACTGTGTTCAAACGTTGCCACGGTCACAGCACATTACCTTACGGGAAGCTTTTAATCTCAGAGTTCACCTCTCCCTTTGACCTTGTTCCTTGTAGGTGGAGATAAAGAAATGACAAAAACACGGAGAGGACAAAATCTCTGTCTAATCTTTCAGGCGAGTCGAATAAAGACATTACATGCAGCTTTAGATTTAGTTTGTGTTTTGTCTAAACAAGATGTGACCGCTGTTGAGAACAAGCCGGGCATGACAACATGGCGCGCTTACAGGACGGCAAGTCTTTCCGCCCTACAAACAGTGTCAATGGGATTATACATTGGGATCTCACACACACACACACACACACACACACACACACACACACACACACACACACACACACACACACACACACACACACACACACACAGTCAGTCAGTCAGTCAGTCAGTGGAATTATACTGTCGATCCTGCTGTGTATGAATAACACTGGTCTGATGCTATCAGGTGTGGGCTCCTACAAAGAGACACAGGGGCCAAGGGAGAGAAACGGAGTGATCCCTGGAAGTTACACTCACCCTTATTAGTGTGACTTACAGTGCATTGGCATACAGTGTGTGTGTGTGTGTGTGTGTGTGTGTGTGTGTGTGTGTGTGTGTGTGTGTGTGTGTGTGTGTGTGTGTGTGTGTGTGTGTGTGTGTGTGTGTGTGTGTGTGTGTTTGCCCACAGTGCCATGGCTGATGTGTATTTTATGTGGGCATATAGCTGCTTGCTGCTTACCGCTGTGCCAGTGAAGTGTTGGTGCCAGACATAGACTTAAATACTGGGAGCTGACTGGGAGCTGACTGGGAGCTGACTGGAAGCTGACTGGGAGCTGACTGGAAGCTGACTGGAAGCTGACTGGGAGCTGACTGGAAGCTGACTGGAAGCTGACTGGGAGCTGACTGGGAGCTGACTGGGAGCTGACTGGAAGCTGACTGGAAGCTGACTGGGAGCTGACTGGGAGCTGACTGGGAGCTGACTGGAAGCTGACTGGAAGCTGACTGGGAGCTGACTGGAAGCTGACTGGAAGCTGACTGGGAGCTGACTGGGAGCTGACTGGGAGCTGACTGGAAGCTGACTGGAAGCTGACTGGAAGCTGACTGGGAGCTGACTGGAAGCTGACTGGAAGCTGACTGGGAGCTGACTGGAAGCTGACTGGGGGCTGACTGGGAGCTGACTGGAAGCTGACTGGGAGCTGACTGGAAGCTGACTGGGAGCTGACTGGGAGCTGACTGGGAGCTGACTGGGAGCTGACTGGGAGCTGACTGGAAGCTGACTGGAAGCTGACTGGGAGCTGACTGGAAGCTGACTGGAAGCTGACTGGGAGCTGACTGGGAGCTGACTGGGAGCTGACTGGGGAGCTGACTGGGAGCTGACTGGAAGCTGACTGGGAGCTGACTGGGAGCTGACTGGGAGCTGACTGGAGCTGACTGGGAGCTGACTGGGAGCTGACTGGGAGCTGACTGGAAGCTGACTGGGAGCTGACTGGGAGCTGACTGGGAGCTGACTGGAAGCTGACTGGGAGCTGACTGGGAGCTGACTGGAAGCTGACTGGGAGCTGACTGGGAGCTGACTGGGAGCTGACTGGGAGCTGACTGGAAGCTGACTGGGAGCTGACTGGGAGCTGACTGGAAGCTGACTGGGAGCTGACTGGGAGCTGACTGGGAGCTGACTGGAAGCTGACTGGGAGCTGACTGGGAGCTGACTGGGAGCTGACTGGGAGCTGACTGGAAGCTGACTGGGAGCTGACTAAACTAAACTAAACTACAGAGGATAAATCATCTTTTTGTGTGTGTACATCTTTATTTTGTTTGTTCCCCTTTTCTACAGGTCCCATTGAGAAAGAGAGTTTATTTATTCAGCCAGACACAACTGAGTTTATCTCCCTTGGGTTAGCAACACATCCTACCATAACCCCCGCACCAAACCCCCCACACAATAACACCGTCTAAGAGAAGTTTACATTACAGACCGGCACGTCAATACGTTTCACCATGCAACACTCACGTCACACGCAGTGGCGTCTGTCTAGACACAACAAAGTCAGCACTCAGCCCACCCGTTTGTCAGCGAGCGAGGCACATTTTCACTCCCTCGGAGTCAGAGCACAGCGGGGCAGCCGCACATGGTCCCTGGGTACGTCCAAAATATGACCCTATTCCCTACATTCTCTAATGCTTCCTGGTTGAAGGAGGAGCACTATATAGGGAATAGGGTGGCATTTGGAAAGCAGACCCTGCATCAAACGTTGAGACATGACTGATAAATACAACTGGCAGAGGAGAGGAGATGGGTGGAAAGTATTTGAGCGATGCGATGTGAACAAAGAGGTCTGAGTAATGAGGAATTCCTTCTCTCAATCACTCACTACACCAAAGCAAAAAGCGGAGCTGGTGTGTGTGTGTGTCTGTTCCCCCATCAAGTTTCCATGTTATTTAATGTCATTTAGACGGAGACTGACTGACTCTCTCCTCTCTCTGTTCTAAATCAAGAACTGAAGTCATAATTAGTATATTCATCTCACAAATAACCTAACCTACACTTTCTGAGATGATGTGTTGACAGATGTATAGTGTGCAATCATCTAACTCTCTCCCCCACACACAGAGACAGAAATACAGAGAGAGACACAAACACACTGGCACGCACACACCCTTTCTCACGCACACCAGATCCAAGACTACGAGTTTATTGATTCACCTATGAGTGAACTAATTGACTAATTTCCAGCCCTTCATATGTCCTAGCTGTGCCTGTGATGCTGTGGCTCTGTGTCTGGGAGGTCATAATGGGATGATCCCAAATGGCACCCTATTACCTATATAGTGCACCCATAGGGTCCTGGTCAAAAGTAGTGCACTATATAGGGAACAAAGTACCATTTGGGATATAGCCTATAACAGCAGGCTCTAGTCTTGTGTCATTATAAAATAGACTGTGGCCCTACTGTCTCTACTATCCGCTGCGCTGTAATTAACAATATCTCTGTAATGATAGATATCACAGAGAGTGGTGGCAGACACACACATACAACTTGCATGCACAAGCACACACACACAGAGAGAATGATTTGAATTGTGAGAGAGAAAAAGAGAGAAAGAAAGTGAGGGGGTGAAAGAGAGACCCCACACTCTCCCTGCCCCTCACACAGTCAGCTCAAGCATTTGTGATTCATGAAGTATTAAACACAAAGCATTGACTCTGCTGTTAGATCTCCCAGAACGGGCTAGAGAGGCATTTGTTTAGCTTTGTAATAAAAGCAATATTCCAAATTACATTTCATAATTACAACTCAGCTTCCAATTGCGTTTCTTTCCCAGTCCCTGTCATTCCCCTCAAAGTCTGTCTGTCAGATCCCAACCTCATGCAGTATCTCAGACAGACACAGAGAGAGAGAGAGATATATATATATATATATAATATATATATATATATATATATATATATATATATATATATAGAGAGAGAGAGAGAGAGAGAGAGAGAGAGAGAGAGAGAGAGAGAGAGAGAGCTTTAGATAACAGAGAACACTGCCTTTACAAGAAAGAGAACAAACTAAAAGAATCAGATGGAGAGAGAGAGAATGCAAGATCAGAGCCTGTGAAAGTCTTGTCAGAACTCCACAACACTGTTCTGTCAACTCATTCAACTCAAGCTCTTAAACTGTAATCCTTCTCTCTGAGAGAAAGCCTGGGAACAACAACCGTCTCCCAAGCTCAATACTGCCATCTAGAGTTCATACAAGTAACTGTTGATGCAATATGATAAGAATACAGTATAAAGACATCAATGTTAGAGACCTGGGCCCGTATCCATAAAGTGTCTCAGAATAGGAGTGCTGATCTAGGATCAGTCCCTCCCTGACCATGTATTCTTCTTCACTATGATCTAAAAGGCTAAATTGATCAGCACGCCTACTCCTAGACGCTTTGGGCTCCCGAGAGGCGCAGCAGTCTAAGGCACTGCATCTCAGTGCTAGAGGCGTCACTACAGTCCCTGGGTCGATTCCAGGCTGTATCACATCAGGCCGTGATTGGGAGTCCCATAGGGCGGCGCACAATTGGCCCAGCATCGTCCGGGTTTGGCCGGTGTAGGCCGTCATTGTAAATAAGAATTTGTTCGTAACTGACTTGACTAGTTAAATAAAGGTTCCATTTAAAATGTTTTAAAAAATTATTTGTGAACACTAGCCCCGGCCCAGTTACTAAAGGAGAACAACAGAGAAGGTTTCTGGGCAGATAAGGTGATCTACAGCCCAGAGATAACAATGTCTGGGTGGGGTTGCCATATGTTGTGGGTTACATTGTCAAGTAATGAGGTGGTTGGAGCTGAAATCCCCCCCCCTGTGTCCATTTTCCTCATTCATACACACCTGAAGAGGTGATGGGGAGTTGACAACCTGTTGGTGATAAACACATAGATACGAAAGACAACACAAACACTCTGATTACTCAGTAATGACCTCATAAAGTCTGTAACTCACTGTTTGTCAGATGAATCTTCATTTTGACGCTAACAGGCCACCCTTTCTCCTATAAAAACACCTGAGAATGACATTGTGGATTTTTATCACGAGAAGAACAAAGGTCACACACAATGCACAATGTTGCTGGCAAAGATACTGTGAGATGAACAAAGGCCTTTTCATAGATATAAAAAAACAGATGTATTTACTGTCTATGGGTCTTTTCAGGTATTTAGTCAAGAACCCTCTTCAGACAGATCATTCTAGGCACAAGCCTCAAGGTCCTTTATCCTCAAACTTCTCTATTTAAATAAACTATCAGTGTTTAGCCATGGCATTAGTCTGTGTCCATTCATATAATCTGTCATTCCAAGACCAACCCCTTCTATCCGTTAACTCGGAGACCAGTTGAGTGTCCGATAGTTTTGCAGTGGTATTGCCTCCAGTAATACCACTGCAATTCACCTTTCAACCAACCCATCCATCTGCACATGTATTATTTCACAGGGCCTCATAATGGCAGCACTTCTTTTCTAACTGGGGACTCTATCTCCCATCAAACTATATAGTATCAGAGCCTTTAGTCAGAGATGCTGTCACCCTGCCAGCCGTTTCAAGCCCCTGTACTTGACTTGATCTCATGTGATTTACCGCTGTAATTCACACTACTAACATGCCCTTCTCTTCTCCTCTTGTGTCTTTTAACAAACAACGCTCCCTGATGATACGGCTCAGTTGTTTGTTTGCGCTGTTGCCGGGGCAACTGTTGTGTCTCTGGTTGTCAGCGCAAGGAAGGAGAGGAGGAGAGGGGGAGGACTGGCGTCAGGAAGTTCAGAGCAGGGTGAGGTGTCTGCCAGCCCTGGCACTCTCTTTCTTTCCCCCTCTAGCTCTCTATTCTAAATACAGAATAGAACAAAGAGATACACTGATATTGGGGCTGGGCTCTGAAGCTCTGCAATTGGACCAGATTTTCTCACACATGCACGCACACACACACACACACACACACACACACACACACACACACACACATTCTAATTCCTAATTCTATGGCGACAACCTCCAGGGAGAATATAGTATTTTATAAAACCTTATTATTATTGGTTTTTGCTTAGGTCAGGGTGTGACATGGGTTTTGTATGTGTTTTTGGACTTTCTAGGGGTTTTGTATGTTTATGGGGGTGTATACTATCTAGGTGTTTATGTATGTCTATGGTTGCCTAGATTGGTTCTCAATTAGAGGCAGCTGTTTATCGTTGTCTCTGATTGGAAACCATATTTAGGCAGCCATCTTCTTTGGGTATTTCGTGGGTTATTGTTTGTGTTGGTTGCCTATGTCAGCACTATATTAAGCGTTTCGTAGTTTGTTTATGTGTTTCTTCGTCGTCATTAAAGGAACATTCATATCTTGCTGCTTGGTCCTTTTGCTTGGTCTGTCACGTTCGGTGAATGGAGGAGACCAAGGCGCAGCAAGATATGAATACATGTTCCTTTAATGAAGACGAAGAAACACATAAACAAACTACAAAAACAACAAAACAAACATAAGAGGATAAAAAACAAAAGAATAACAATACAAACTGAATGACTAAAAAGCTCCCTCAGGAGAAGCAAAGCTAAAAAGGTGTGTTTTAAGATCTCTTTGAAATATGTCCACAGTTTCTGCCCCCCTCAGGTTCTCTAGAAGGCTATTCCAGGGGCATAGTAACTAAAGGCTGTCTCTCCATGCCTCTTGGTCCTTGGCTTTGGGATAGTTAAAAGGTCAGTGCCAGAAGACCTGGGGGACCTACTGGGTACATAACTTAAAAGCATGTCTGACATGTATTGGGGAGCACAATCGTGGATTGATTTAAAAACCAATAGAAGCATCTTTAAATTAATTCTAAAACTCAGGTAGCCAGTGCAGAGACATTAAAACCGGTGTAATATGTGCTCTCCTTCTGGTCTTGGTCAGTACCAGTGCTGCAGCATTCTGTATGTTTTGCAGTTGACCAATGGCTTTCTTGGGTAGACCAGACAGGAGACGATTACAGTAATCAAGTCTGCTTGTAATAAAAGCATGGATAGGTTTCTCTGTATCAGCCTGAGAGAGAAACGGCCGCACCTTGGCAATGTTCCTCAGCTGGTAAAAAGATATATTGGTCACATTCCTAATGTGTGATTCGAAATGGAGTTCAGAATCTAAAATAACACCTAGGTTTTTTACCTGGTGTTTTATCTTTATTGCCGTGAATTACAATGTGTGGACAGATTCTCTCTCTGTGCTTTGGCTCCAACAATAAGTACCTCGGTCTTGTCTTGATTTAGCTGGAGGAAGTTGTGATCCATCCAAGTATTGAAATCACTAATACAGTACAAAAATGTATCTATGGAGCTAAAATCCTCAGAAATGTAAAGTTGTGTATCGTCCATGTAGCAGTGAAAATCAATGCTATACTTTCTGATAACGCTGCCAAGGGGGAACATATATAAACTGAACAGTACCGGACCCAAAATCGAACCCTTGTGGAATGCCACATGTGATATGTATTCTCTATGAGTTATGTTCACCCAGGGTGACAAAAAAAACTCTTGACCAGTTAAATTACGTAATTTCAATCTCCCGCTGTCCTCCTGAATCCCCTAGAGAGTAAGGGTACACTACCACTGGCCCTCTCTGTTGTTTTTCTGAACTAACCATAGAACAAAACAGTGCTGCCAGCTGAAGGCTGTTTCTCTCCACCAGCTAGACTTAACTTGTTACTTTATTAAGAACTGTTTCTCTGTGTGGTTTTACCAGCATAGTCTGTGGAGACGGTTATGCTTTCTCCTTGTGTACTTTCCAGTGTTTCATAAAGCCTGTGTCACATTAGTTTCCAGTGTGGATTGTGCTGCAGTTTAACACTAGGCATGTGATGTCATATAAATGAATGTGATGAACTAGCCTCTGAATCCCCAGTATTTGTCCCTGTCTATAACACACTTACCTCTAATGATGGAATACACAGACAGACACAGAGACAGTTTGGTTGACTATTTGGCTTTTACAAATATTTTATTTTAATTTAACTAGGCAAGTCAGTTAAGAACAAATTCTTATTTTCAGTGACAGCCTAGGAACAGTGGGTTAACTGACTGTTCAGGGGCAGAACGACAGATTTGTACCTTGTCAGCTTGGGGGTTTGAACTTGCAACCTTCCGGTTGCTAGTCCAATGCTCTAACCATTAGGCTAACCTGCCGTCCAATAACCATTCAAATAAAAACACTTCTTTTGGGCTGTGTATTTGAAAATACTCAAATGCACAGAAAAAAGTATTTGAATAAAAAATACACAAAACCACATGCATTTGAACCTAGGTCAGATATACACATTCACACACTACTGGCATACCACCCTCCCCCCGCAGGGCCACCAACCCCCCCAATAAAAAGGTTGTATAAAATACTATATTCTCCCTGGAGGTCTTCGCCATAGAATTAGAAATTAGAATACTACAACTGACATGAACATTCTTATGACGAGATAAAGGTCAGCCATTTTGGTCAGGGAGTTGGTTTGCCACTTCTGGGATAAGGTGTGTGTGTGTGTGTGTGTGTGTGTGTGTGTGTGTGTGTGTGTGTGTGTGTGTGTGTGTGTGTGTGTGTGTGTGTGTGTGTGTGTGTGTGTGTGTGTGTGTGTGTGTGTGTGTGTGTGTGTGTGTGTGTGTGTGTGTGTGTGTATATGAACACCTGGAGTGGGCTTGTCACAGAATATGATCATTCCTGGGAAGGGCTGTGGCAGTCATGAAATTTCAGCAGCCAGTGATTGTCAAGCAAATCACTGTCAGTCTCATGGTAATTGACCATAAATGAACATAAGCACATTGATTAAGACCTTTGGAACAGCTACATTTTAAAAGTCTAATAAATCCATTTAATACAGCCTACACCATCACAATAAATCCATGATTTATTTTAGACCGGTCTAAAGAAACATGATATGAAGAAATAAAGTATATTTCTGAAGAACAGATTATCACCCTCTGAGTTGTCCTTATGTTAGGTCCTGATCTGGCTATGCCGTATGGCTGTGTGCTACACTAGTTCATTTAGCAGACAAGATTTGCTTACAATTCAGTTGCATTATTTTATATTATTTTATAATATGAAGAATACAATTGAACATAGCTGAATAAAATAGGAAATATATTATCTACAAACAATTAGAGGGAGTGAGCAAACACGTCTATTCGCTGTTGAGCGGTTAGCAAAGAAACAGGTCCTTCTATATGCTTCATTTAGAGTTATTTATAGAACTTTAGTTGTGATACAAATATTGGGCTATAATGTTTAGAATTTTAATACATTCAAAGGCTGCATGAGGCGACTACAATTATGATTTGAAAAAAGTTGCATGAAAGGCATGAGCTCTGCTTTGTTTTTAGCGTAGGCTGTACACACTTCATCATCAGTCTTCATCAATTTGACAAGCGCTTGAGAATGCATCAAATTTCCCTGCGGCATCCCCTTTGTGTGGTCATAATGCTTCCTGAACAAATCCGTGCCATTTGCGGACAGTGTCTGTTGTGCCCTTGGGCTGAATATAATCATTATAATTCCCTTCTCCCATCTGCATGCTCCAAAGCACCTCTCACTCAAATGGCTCTCCGTCACATGATCGGGTCTTTCTCACAGGCTACAAGTGAAGACAGACACTTCGAGGACACAACTGTGTGCGTCCTCATCCAATTCCTGAGGCGTATATTCAAGATATTGGAAGAACTGTCCACATTTACTTCTCGTCAACCAACAAGACGATTAGGCCTAACGAACAGCAAAAGCACCAGCCTATGTCAATCTACTATCCCCCATAGTACAAGTTGACCTATTCTATTCTGTGAGAGAAATAAATATTCCAAACAGTCTGGGAAGGTTGTGGGATGGGATAGATCTCAAATGAACGCAACCACTAGCATCACAAATGTGGCTCACATAACAGATCAGAACTTTTAGCTTGAAATATTGATAAACTATTAGCCTATTTCTCCATGTTATAAGCAGAGGAAATGGGCACATGGCAGTAGGCTATAAGCAGGAATGTTCCATTAGCTGGAAAACACCATTATCAAAAGTGAACGCAAATGCAATTATGCATGTCATGTTTTTATTATAAAGATGCATTGTTATGGTGACAATGATCTTCCCCAAATGTGAAACGTATGTGCTGTGTATGTATGCCAGTTATGCTGTGTGCTTCATTTTAAGAAGTTATTTGGCCACTTTAGTCGGGATACAAACCCTATCAAAACATACAGTGCTGTGAAAAAGTATTTGCCCCCTTCCCGATGTATTGTTTTTTGTCACATTTGTCACATTTAAATGTTTCAGATCATCACAAAATGTTAATATTACACAAAGATAACCCAAGTAAACACAAAATGCAGTTTAAGTGATAATTTTATTTATGAAGGGAAAAAAGCTGAAAAAAGCTGAATTCAATTTCACTAGCCACACCCAGGCCTGATTACTGCCAGACCTGATGAATCAAGAAATCACTTAAATAGAACCTGTCTGACAACGTGAAGTAGGCCAAAAGATCTCAAAAAGCAAGACATCATGCTGCGATCCAAAGAAATTCAGGAACAGTTGAGAAACAAAGTAATTGACATCTATCAGTCTGGAAAGGGTTACAAAGCCATTTCTAAAGCTTTGGGACTCCGGCAAACCACGGTGAGAGCCATTATCCACAAATGGAGAAAATTTGGAACAGTGGTGAACCTTCCCATGAGTGGCCGGCCTACCAAAATTACCCCAAGAGCGCAGCGATGACTCATCCAAGAGGTCACAGAAGAACCCACAACAACATCTAAAGAACTGCAGGCCTCACTTGCCTCCGATAAGGTCAGTGTTCTTGACTCAACCATAAGAAAGAAACTGGGGGAAAATGGTTTCAATGGCAGAGTTCCACGGAGAAAACCACTGCTGACCAAAAAGAACATAAAGGCTTGTCTCACTTTTGACAAAAAAAAAAAACATCTTGATGATCCCCAAGACTTTTGGGAAAATATTCTGTGGACTGACGAGACAAAAGTTTAACTTTTCGGAAGGTGTGCATCCCGTTACATCTGGCGTAAAAGTAACACAGCATTTCAGAAAAAGAACATCATACCAACAGTCAAATATGGTGGTAGTGTGATGGTCTGGGGCTCCTTTGCTGCTTCAGGACCTGGGCGACTTGCTGTGATTGATGGAGCCATGAATTCTGCTCTCTACCAAAAAATCCTGAAGCAGAATGTCCGGCATTCAGTTCGTGACCTCAAGTTGAAGCGCACTTGGGTTCTGCAGCAGGACAATGATCCAAAACACACCAGCAAGTCCACCTCTGAATGGCTTAAAAAAACCAAAATGAAGGTTTGGAGTGGCCTAGTCAAAGTCCGGACTTGAATCTGATTGAGATGCTGTGGCGTGACCTTAAAAAGGTGGTTCATGCTCGAAAACCCTCCAATGTGGCTGAATTAAAACAATTCTGCAAAGAAAGGTGGGCCAAAATTCCTCCACAGCAATGTGAAAGACTCATTGCCAGTTATCGCACATGCTTGATTGCAGTTGTTGCTGCTGAGGTTGGCACAACCAGTTATTTGGTTTAGGGGGCAATTACTTTATCACATAGGGCCGTGAAGGTTCAGATAGCTTTTTTTCCCTAAATAAATAAAATGATCACTTAAAGACTGCATTTTGTGTTCACTTGGGTTATCTTTGTGTAATATTTTCATTTGTTGGATGATCTGAAACATTTAAATGTGACAAATGTGCAAAAAAAACAAGAAATCAGGAAGGGGGCAAATAGTTTTTCACAGCACTGTATATACCTATGGGCTAGGCTACATGAGGTGTGTGACTATGATTTGCCTTACTGCATTAAAGCTGATCATCATTCACTAGTGATAATATCTCATTCACAAGTGATAGGCTAATATTGTCACCCATCAGATTATTCTTGATTTAATCTCGTATTTACATATACTGAATAATATATGTGTGAAATTAGTTTTGATTATCATGTACCTGTATGGAAACAGGGGCAGGGGGGAAATACATGTCATCTACGCACTTAAATAGCGAATGGAGGACGTTTTCCTGTGGTTAATTTTCATGCCAGCCAGGTAGGTTATACTCTTGTTTTAAAGAGAAGCAATGTGCTTAATATTATTAATGTTGTGAAATAAATAAGTAGGCCTAGACTATAAAAAGCTGATGGGATCCTCCTCTTTTTGATAGAGGCCATCACTCTGTTTTCTCACGCAATTACATAGCTTATAGAAATGTTGCACAACATGAGCTCATAGACTCTCATGAAGTGTTTGATAAGATTTTTGTCAGATATATTGGAGGGACAGTAGAGTGCTGAGTACCAGGCAGTTAGCAAGTTGACCATCAGCAGCATCAGAGCTTGGAGAAGTCTAATTAACGTGACTAAACGATCACGTGGAATTTGACTGCCTTCATGACTCTGGTGTGGCTGGTGTGGCAGTAATACGTTTACCGTAAAAGCCGTATTCCTGGCTTGACTTAGTATCACAGTTGTGTGAGCAACTGGAGTCATAGAATAACAAAGACACTCCTGGCTTGGCATGCAGTACCCCATGCCAGCTCCTCAGTGCTTTGTTACAATATGGTGGTTTGGTTTGGTCAAAACAAGAACAGTGACAACACATGTCTACAGAAAGTGGCAGAGTCATCATTGCACCTGGTTAGTTTGGCACGCTGTGTGTGTGTTAAGTTAGTAACCCTCTGCTACAAACAGATGGTGGAGTCTGGCAGAAGCTCAACGAGTGGGAGAGAGAGACACCAGTGGCCTAGTCTGAACCATAGAGAACAACAATAAACACCAGGGTCATGTTCAGTACGTACAAAGCGGACAAAAACAGAGGAAAACGGGGAGGTACTATCTGCAGTACAATAAGAAATGCTTTTTTACTCTTCGTTGCGCAACGTTTTGCTACGGTATGCCCTAGTGAATACACCCCATGGTTCACAGGAGAATTCAGTGCCAGTCACTGGCTCCTATTCCATCTGTGGCCACTAGAGGTCTGTGTAACCTCATATACACAGTGACTCAAACATCCACTTCTCTAGTATGTTCACTCACAGATTGTTGTAACAATGAATGATCTACAAACTACATTCCTGGATCCATACAACTTTGTGTGCATCTCAAATGGCACCCTATTCCCTATATAGTGCACAACCTTTGACCAGGAACCTATAAGGAAAAGGGTGTCTTTCGGGATGCAACCTTCGAATACAGGCCGTGGCTGCGAATACAGAGTTTTCACCGCATCCTTCCAGAAATCTTTCTCGAACCTAAGGATCCGAATCACGTTCTGCGCTTGCGTTATTTTTTGCACACTACGTAGCTACTGCTCACACTCCTGCTCTCTTCGTGTTATTCTCTTTACTCACCTTCTTCTCAACCATGATGACGTAGCCTGGCTCTGCCTGTGTAGGGACAGCTAAAATAAAAACCGTGCAGCGATTTTAAATGAACATTCCAAAAAACAACCCCTGTCTGTTATAACGAATATTGCACTTGCACAAGCAGGACACAGTCCCTACACATCCACGTTTTGTGTGATGATGTAGGCTAATCTGTATAGTTGCTGCCATGTCGTAGCCACTAGCCAGAGTTCCTGAAAAAGGGAACACTAATACTTTGACTGCCTGTCTGCCTCCTGCTTAGCCGATGCTTGCAACGATGAAACAATACCATCAATTGGCTAATTAGACTGCGTGTCTTGTTTGTGTTTGAAATGCTGCCTAGATAGCAGCATGTAACACTCCAAAACTGTCTGCGTTTTAACCTCATGCAGGCCCGACGAACCGCTATCACCGCTTCTCAATGATCATGCAACTGCAGCATACCCAGCTGTTCCACCTCTGGGCAGCCATATCGAGCTGTATACAGCCGAGCGTGTATCTGGACCAGTAACCAGAGTCTGACAGCGGTGCGCTGTCCTTACATCTTTGTCAACTACCCCTTTAGACAGCGTACTATTTGTAATTGATCATCTTCATATCATAGTGAAAGTAGATGTAAAAAGAACGAGTCAATGTTTGCAATGATGATGAGAAAATAATATTAAACCGCTATTTTGACTGTAGTGTCTGTCTTGCTTGTGTTTGATATGCTGGCCTAAATAGCAGCTAAGAAGAACATGAAATCGCAAGACAGCCTTTGCGTCGTGCTTAGGTTTGCAATACTGTTACAACAGGCGACAACGTTTGTACGAACATGACAATCATGTTGTTTGTGCACAACATCAACATGACAGCTGCATGTAGCCTAACGCCCCTCCTGAAAAAAATAACATTCAATCGCGCTTGAGGCAAGGAATGCACAGTTCGAGCATGTCGACTATGTCTTTAGCTTCGACTGTAAAAAAATAAAATACGGCTTTAGTGTGCGACATCAAGTTTCCCTCCGAGGGTCAAGAAATGGGCAGCAGCAGCGGAGCACTGAGCAGAAGCTACGTAGGCAGCAGAGTGGGCAGCAGAGTGGGCAGCAGCTACATAAAAGTAAATTCTGCACATGCAGAGAAATCTCTATCATTAGCCACAGCAAGTCAGGTTCCAGAAAATCTGGAACCGCAGCCACTCTGTTGAATATTATCTCCATCACAACTCCCTGAGTCCTAATCAAAAGAGTGTGGCTTATCTGAAGTCAAGTTCAGATCGCATGATGTCCACTATAATTGCAATCCCCTGTTTTTGTCAGCTTAATTAAGACAATAGGACAGTCCTATTGTCACCAACCACTGGGCATCTCTCTTCTCTCCTTACCATCTCTGTATTTCTGTAGTCTGGAAGGCCATTAAGTAAGACTGATAGACCTCTCTCCCTCTCTCTCTACCAGGACCGGCCCAGTCTCAATGGGCTGTACCAGGCAAAACCCTTCACTATATTAGGCCAAGCATTCACACGGAATCACAAATGACCTCATTGCATCACCCCCTCTGAACATCTGCTATCTGTGGACTAGACTGTCGGCTATAGCTGTTAAGAGTCAGACACACAGCTATCAGAATTATGATCAATCAGAGATAAGACCAAGCAGGGTCATTTCATATATTCAACTCACAAAATGCCCCTTTGATTAAATATGGTTTATATAGTGTGAACCGACCAGCAGAGTCCTCTCCTTCTCGAACAGGGAAAACATTAAACACATATGAATAATTAGTCTACTTCAGCTCATCCAGACGCCACTTTACAAATGAGCACTCTGGATGTGCTGTGCTCTGCAGATGACACGGCCTTCTGAAGTGGGGGAGGACATTGATTATCTGTCACTACAGAAGAGACTAAGGGGAGAGAGAATAAGAGGGGGAAAGGGGATAGAGATGGTCAACTACTGTGTAATTGGACTCCTGCCTCCCCATCTGGGGAGAGGGAGTGGCCATGCAAGACACTCAGACAGGAATGAGCGGAAAGGATGTGGTCAGTTCTGTTCAGTACAACAAGTCGGTCTACACGCGTTACAGAAAGTCATGCTACGCTAAAGCATTACTTTGGCTGATCTGTATTTGAACATATACTGCAGAGCAATAGGTGTTGGAAAAGACAGAAAGAAATAGAAAACAGCAGGTAATCTGTGGGATTTAAAGTAGCATTTTGTAAGGCTATGAGTCAGCTATTTCCCTCTGTGGGTGTGTGCTTCTCCCTTAGCATGAATCGAGTATCAGAAGAATGAGGCCTTTCATTACAACAGAGCTAGAGCCCAGGGATAATCTACTTTGTACTTTATTCTACCTACCTACCTATCGCTGGAGGTAAGGATTATAATGCAGGAGAGAGCAGGAGAGAGAGCGGGAGAAAGAGAGCCGGAGGGAGAGAGAGAGCGGGAGAGAGAGAGCTGGAGAAAGAGAGAGCGGGAGAAAGAGAGAGCAGGAGGGAGAGAGAGAGCGGGAGAGAGAACGAGAGCGAGAGAGAGCTTTGATAACAGAGAACACTACCTTTACAAGAAAGAGAACAAATTGAATTTGACATGAGACATGATACCTCAGTGTCTGGTCAGACAAGGTGACAGGAGCAGAAAGAACAGACACCCCCTCACTGTGTAATCCAGGAAAAGCACCTCAAGTCACACAAGAAACTTCCGGGAATCAAAAAACACCCTCAAACAAAAAATATAAATGAATATAGTGTTTGTTTGTTCACTCATTCATTGCCATTATGAATTACAGCCTAAATTGTTATGAATGGTTGAATCACACATTTCTTGACGTAAATGTCTTGACCAACACACACACATACGCACACTGGTGCTCAGTGTGTGGGAGAGGGCATGATAACAGGTAGCTAAATAAATCTTAACCCCACAGTGTACTTCACATCAACGGAGTTGAGCTGCGACATCGCATAGTTTTTATCAAAAACTATGGATTTGGCTGAGAATTAAACTGAGATTAATTACTGAGAATAGCAATGACACAGAAAAAAGCACAGTACATTGTGGAGTTGAGTTTTACTTGGCCAGATAACAGGTTGCTGTAAGCACTGTGAAGAACACAGCAAGACACTTCTAAACCATTCTGTACTACCATGGAGTAGCTACACTACAGCATGGGAATGTGTGTGTGTGTGTATCATTTGTTTTGTTTCATCTAGTTTGGCTGTGGATAATCATGTATCTGTTATTCATGGTTATCCTACATTTACTGTACACAATTTGTCTTGCCTCTTAGATTATTGAGAGAGACCATTTGCAATGCAATCATCTGTTGTCTAGAGCCTGACTGTCATGTAAGTGTTTCTTATTCACAAAGGAAGGAAATTCC
This sequence comes from Oncorhynchus masou masou, assembly GCF_036934945.1. NCBI lineage: Eukaryota > Metazoa > Chordata > Actinopteri > Salmoniformes > Salmonidae > Oncorhynchus > Oncorhynchus masou. Next base: position 23,933,780 of record NC_088239.1, on the reverse strand, counting down.
GTTCAGTGTTTATGAATGTGTTTTCCGTATTCAGCAGATCTGGAGGTTGTTGTTGTTGTGGAACTTGGTAGTCTAGTTCAGCCGTAATGAAGACGCGAGCAACATCTTAAAGTCAGAACTCAATGACCCTCCATGAAAATAGAGTCATTATCTTCACTGGCATATTTGAAATGTGAATCAGTATTCAGTCTGGTTTTGTTTAGTAGTTGTTAGTGGGAAAATGGGGCTTGAAGAGCAGAAGATGTGAACCCATCGACCCCTGTGTGTGAATGCCTGTGTGTGTGTGCATGTGTGAATTTGTGAATGTGTAAGCACATTTTTCTGATCTTACCCAGCAGTTCCATGGCATCATCCTCGTCCTCTATTTCCTCCTCGGTGAGTGAGGGGGCGGAGCTATGGGCGGAGTCAAAGGAATCCTGGGACAACATGGCTGCCAGGAGCTTCTTGTGGTGCTGCTGCTGCTGCTTCAACCCTTTACTCTTCCCCTCCATCTTCACACTGGAGAAAGAGGAAGGGGAGGGGTTACAACAGGAAGAGGAGAGGTTAGAATGGGAAGGGGAGGGGTTTTCAACCTGCCCCTGACTGAGTCTGTAATACCAACATGTTTCAAGCAGACCACCATAGTCCCTGTGCTCAAGAACACTAAGGTAACCTGCCTAAATGACTACTGACCCGTAGCACTCTAATTTGTAGTCAGGAATTGCTTTGAAAGGCTGGTCATGGCTCACATCAACACCATTATCCCAGAAACTGTAGACCCACTCCAATTTGCATACCGCCCCAACAGATCCACAGATGATGCAATCTCTATTGCACTCCACTCTGCCCTTTCCCACCTGGACAAAAGGAACACGTATGTGAGAATGCTATTTATTGACTACAGCATGGCGTTCAACACCATAGTGCCCTCAAAGCTCATCACTAAGCTAAGAATCCTGGGACTAAACACCTTCCTCTGCAACTGGATCCTGGACTTCCTGATGGGCCGCCCTCAGTTGGTAAGGGTAGATAACATCTGCCACACTGATCCTCAACACTGTGGCTCCTCGGGTGTGTGCTCAGTCCTCTCTTGTACTCCCAGTTCACCCATGACTGCATGGACAGGCACGACTCCAACAACATCATTAAGTTTGCCTACGACACAACAGTGGTAGGCCTGATCACCGACAACGACGAGAAAGCCTATAGGGAGGAGGTCAGAGACCTGGCCGTGTGGTGCCAGGACAACAGCCTCTCCCTCAATGTGATCAAGACAAAGGAGATGATTGTGGATTACAGGAAAAGGAGGACCGAGCACACCCCCATTCGCCTCGATGGGGCTGTAGTGGAGCAGGTTGAGAGCTTCAAGTTCCTTGGTGTCCACATCAGCAACAAACTATCATGGTTCAAACCCACCAAGACAGTCGGGAAAGGGCACGAAAAGCCTATTCCCCCTCAGGAGACTGAAATGATTTGGCATGGGTCCGCAGATCCTCAGAAAGTTCTACAGATGCACCATCAAGAGCATCCTGACTGGTTGCATAACTATCTGGTACGGCAACTGCTCAGCATCCAACCGCAAGGCACGACAAAGGGTCGTGCGTACGGCCCAGTACATCACTGGGGCCAAGCTTCCTGCCATCCAGGACCTCTATACCAGGCAGTGTCAGAGGAAGGCCCTAAAAATTGTCAAAGACTACAGCCACCCTAGTGATAGACTGTTCTCTCTGCTACTGCATGGCAAGCAGTACCGGAGCGCCAAGTCTAGATCCAAAAGGCTTCGAAACAGCTTCTACCCCCAAGCCATAAGACTCCCAAACAGCTAATCAAATGGCTACCCAGACTAATTGCATTGTCCCCCAACCCCCTCTTTTACGCTGCTGCTACTCTCTGTTATTATCTATGCATAGTCACATTAACTCTACCTACATGTACTGTAGATATTACCTCAATTACCTCAACTAACCTGTACCCCCACACACTGAATCTGTACCAGTAGCCTCACTACTGTTATTTTACTGCTGCTCTTTAATTATTAGTTGTTTTTATTTCAAAACTTATTTTTCTTAAAACTGCATTGTTGGTTAAGGGCTTGTAAGTAAGCGTTGTATTCGGCGCATGTGACAAATCCAATTGGATTTGATATCACAGACAAAAGGAGAAACCCAGACATGACACAGGGTGTATGAATCTAAAGCATCCATTTAGAACCTCCCCTCACCACCAAATATGGTGGTGAAAGGAAGTCTGGTGGTGGAAAGTGAAGATGGAGCTCGTTGAAAATGTTCTCATTGATGAAACATTCCATCTCAATATGGTTTTCTGTTCCTAAAACTATAATCTGTTACGAACAGATTTTGTAGACTTGACCCTTTCTAAAAGTTGTAAAAAAAATGGTGTTGTTTAGAAGGAGTGCAAATTCACAGAGTAGGTATTACCAAACGGAAATATCCTCTGCCCACCTCCTTGCTTGTCCTGCCCACTATGCTTCATTTGCTCCCTTTGGAAATGACACCAATGATACCTCTTGGTTTAGTTATCAGTATCTTTGTTTGTATGGTTAGGGCTTGTGTTAATCTGCTTCAATCATTTACTCATCTTTTTCTTCACACCGTATAGACAGGAAGAGAAGTTAGAACATTGGGACATTGGATATGTTATTATACCCACAGCAAAGAGTTTTTCCTGTTAAGTTTGCACACCCAGGAAAGCCCCAGGCCTTCCTTTTGGTTCTACTTAGTAAGATGCGATACACTCTATGGAAATGGTTGATTTCGGTGTTAGAAAGACATAGATTCACCCCTATCAACATCTTTCTAGCTCCTAGACAGTTTTGCAGTATAGTTTGTGTGTGTGTGTGTTATTTCTTACATTATTTGCTCAGAACGATTCTCAAATTATTACCTACAGCCCCAAAAATGATTTTGGATATTAAATTGGAGGCCACTTACCAGCATTTCGATCCAGAAATTAGACTTCCCTGAATTGGATCCTTTGTTTGAACTCCCCGAGGCAGTTCCATTCATCCCGGGGGATGCACCAAAACGAAGACGCCGGAGAAAAGGAAGAAGAAGTGAGCTCTCCTAGTCAGACTCAGGAGGCGTGCATACCATCCACCGCTTCAGAGTATATTACTCACTAACGTTCAGACCCTGGACAATAAAGTAGACAGACTCAGGGCGAAGATCTCCTTCCAGCAAGACATCAGGGACTGTAACATACTCTGTTTTACAGAATCATGGCTCTCTCTGGATATATTGTCCCTGTCCATCACACAAACAGGAAGAAAGAACTCTATGGGAAAAATAAAAGTGTATGTTTCACGATTAACTACCAATGGTGTGATTGTGGTAATGTTCTCCTGATCTAGAATACCTCACCATCAAATGCTGACCGCATTACCTCCTGAGAGAATTTTCTCTGGTCATTATCACTACTGTGTATTTTCCCTCCAAAACCGACACCACGACGGATTCTTAAATAACTACACTGGACTTGTGCAAACTGGAAACCATATATTATGAGACCACATTTTTGTAGCTGGGTACTCAAAATACATCTGAGGAAAACGCTTCCGAAATGTTGTCAACACATGTACTACTTGCGCATCGTACACTCTGGAACATTGCTATTCCCCTTTCCGGGACAACTACAAGGCCCTCCAAATAAAACCAATTTTCTCCTCCACTCCTATAGGCAGAAACAGGAATTAGCTGTGGTAAGGACTGTTTAATGTGGGTCTGACCAATCAGACTCTACGCTTCAAGATTGTTTTGATCACGCAGACTGGGAAATGTTCCGGGTTGTGTCTGAGAATAGTATCCATGTACACACTGACTCGGTGACTGAGTTCATCAGGAAGTGCATAGGGAATATTGTTCCCACTGTGATGATTTCAACTTATCAAAAACAAAAACTGTAGATAGGTGGCAGCATTCATGCAAAACTGAAAGCAAGAACCACTGCATTTAACCAGAGCAAGGTGACTGGGAACACCGACGTGTACAAACAGACCAGCTATGACCTCCGTAATGCAATCAAAGATGAAAAAATCTTAACCCACACCCTAGACCCCTAGACCCACAACAATTTGCATACCGCCTCATCTATGGATGACGCAATCCCCATCGCACTGCACACTGCCCTATCCCACCTGGGCAAGAGGAATACCTATGTAAGAATGCTGTTTATGGACTACAGCTCAGCCTTCAACACCATAGTGCAATCCAAGCTCAGCACTAAGATCGAGGCCCTGGGTCGGCCCTGTGCAACTGGGTCCTGGACTTCCTGATGGGCCACCCCCAGGTGGTGATGGTAGGCAACAACAAATCTGCCAAGCTGATCCCCGACAGGGGTGCATGTTCAGTAATTTTGATCCAAATGTGCAAATTGTCCAAACAGATCATCAAGGTAGAGGGATTATTTTAAATGTGTTATTGGACAATAAACAGATAAGGCTTATTAACCTATATGGTCCAAATAATGGTGATCCAAGCATCTTTGAATATATATATATATATATATATATATATATATATATATATATATGAGAATGTGTCAACTCTACAAGCAACACTAGACTCTATTATTATGGTGGGGGATTTTAATACAGTTTTAAATACCTCTATGGACCATAAAGGAAATCACACTACAAACTATCACCCTCAGGCACTTAAGGAAATCATGAATGTTAGTGGATATATGGAGGCTTAAATACCCTGACCTAGTGAGAAATACATGGCGGAGGCTTAATCAAGCTCGTCGTCTTGATTACTGTCTTATGTCATTCTCTCTGGCACCAAAAGTTTTAAATTGGGTTGATAGGGGACAGAATGCGGTCGAATCATCACATATGACATATATATTACTCTTACAGAATTTCCACGTGGGAGAGGATATTGGATGAGAACTTGTTTATAACTAGGACAGAAGCATTTATAACAGACTTTTTCCAACATAACATAGGTACAGCAGATCCCCTTATTGTATAAGACACTTTTAAATGTGCCTTTAGAGGCCATGCAATTCAGTACTCATCTCTAAAACAAAAGCAATTTAGATCAAAAGAGTCCATATTAACAAAGGAAATTGAAGGACTAACATTACAGTTAGATAGCAATAACAACTATACCTTGGAGGCACAGAATAAGTTAGAGGAAAAACAAAAATAAATGGAGGAACTTATTCAAGAAAGATCCAGTGTAATATATTGTAAAAAATAAAGCGAACTGGACGGAATATGGGAAAAAGTGCACCAAATAATTTTTCAATCTTCAAAATAGAAATTCTACCAAAAAAAACTTGTTACAAATGATGGAGTCAAGCATGTTTCACCAAATTATATTTTGAAAGAGAAAGTAAAGTACTTTGAGTATGTGTTTTTGTTTAACCGAATCTAATTGTATGGATTTTTTCCCTATTAATAATGTGAAATTAACATCTGTACAGAAAGACTCATGTGAAGGCCAAATTACAGAGGAGGAACTTCTTGATGCAATTAAAGCCTTTAACCTCTTGAAACTCCCCATCCCGGATCCGGGATTGTGACTAAGCCTCAGACTCATTAGCATAACGCAACGTTAACGATTTCTGAAAATCGCAAATAAAATTAAAATAATGCGTTTGCTCTCAAGCTTAGCCTTTTCTTAACAACACTGTCATCTCAGATTTTCAAAATATGCTTTTGAACCATAGAAATTGACTAATTTGTGTAAGAGTATGCAAAGCTAGCATAGCATTTTGTGTAGCATGTAGCACGCAACATTTTCACAAAAGCCAGATAACCAAATAAATAAAATCATTTACCTTTGAAGAGCTTCTGATGTTTTCAATGAGGAGACTCCCAGCCACATACCAAATGCGCAGTGTTTCCTGAAAGCGTCTGTGTGTAGGAGAAATCGTTCCGTTTTCTACATTGCGCCTGGCTACCGAAACGAACCGAAAATGCAGTCACCTACAACGTGAAACTTTTTCCGGATTAACTACATAATATCGACCGAAACATGGCAAACGTTGTTTGGAATCAATCCTCAAGGTGTTTTTTCACATATCTCTTCATTGACATGCAGTTCGTGGAAGCTTGCTTCTCTCTCTGTGCCCCATGGAAAAATACTGGCAGGTGACTTTTGCGCACCAATTTCGGCGCAGGACACCGGGCGGACACGTGGTAAATGTGGTCTCTTATGGTCAATCTTCCAACGATCTGCCTACAAATACGTCACAATGCTGCAGACACCTTGGGGAAACGACAGAAAGGGCAGACTCATTCCTCTTGCGTTCACAGCCATATAAGGAGATCATGAAAGACAGAGCCTCAAAAATCCTTGTCATTTCCTGGATGCCAAGTCATCTTGGTTTTGCCTGAAGCTCACGTTAAAGGGCACGCACAGAGAAGATATTTGTATTTCTGGACACGTCAGAGTGTTTTCTTTCGAACAGTAGCAATTATATGCATAGTCGAGCATCTTTTTGTGACAAAATATCTTGTTTAAAACGGGAACGTTTTTCTTCCAAAAATGAAATAGCGCCACCATAAGTGTAAGAGGTTAAGGCTGGGAAAACTCCAGGGCTGGATGGCATACCAGTGGAAGTACTGTATACCAAACTTTTTTCTTTTAACTCAGAGGACCATAATTAGCATGTTTTAACCACTCCTATATAAACGGTAGATTATTGGACACGCAACAAGAAGGTCTGATTTCATTAGTACTGAAACAGGATCCAAGTGGTATATATAAAGATCCAGTCCATTTAAAAAATTGGAGGCCTCTTACACTTCAGTGTTGTGATGCAAAAATTCTAGCTAAATGCTTGGCGCATAGAATTTAAAAGGTATTGTCAGATATTATTCATCCTCATCAGACAGGTTTTTTACATGGATGATACATTGGAGATAATATAAGACAAGTACTAGAAACAATAGAATACTATGGAATATTGGAGAAACCAGGCCTGGTTTTGAAAAGGCTTTTGATAAAGTACGACTGGAGTTTATATATAAATGCCTTGAATATTTCAATTTTGGAGAATCTCTTATAAAATGGGTTAAAGTTATGTATAGTAACCAAAGGTGTAAAATAGTAAATACTGGCTACATCTCAGAAAGTTTTAAACTGTCAAGAGGAGTAAAACAAGGTTGTCCACTATCGGCATATCTATTTATTATTGTTATCTAATTAAAATTAGATACAACAATTATACTGTATTAAGGGATTAGAAATCCATGGCTTTGCCTCCCGGGTGGCGCAGTGGTTAAGGGCACTGTACTGCAGCGCCAGCTGTGCCACCAGAGACTCTGGGTTTGTGCCCAGGCTGTGTCGTAACCGGCCGCACACGAGAGGTCGGGGGGGCGATGCACAATTGGCATAGCATCGTCCGGCTTAGGGAGGGCTTGGCCAGTAGGGATATCCTTGTCTCATCGCGCACCAGCGACTTCTGTGGCGGGCCAGGCGCAGTGCGCGCTAACCAAGGTTGCCAGGTGCACGGTGTTGCCTCCGACACATTGGTGCGGCTGGCTTCCAGGTTGGATGCGTGCTGTGTTAAGAAGCAGTGCGGATTGGTTGGGTTGTGTATCGGAGGACGCTTGACTTTCAACCTTTGACTCTCCCGAGCCCGTACGGGAGTTGTAGCGATGAGACAAGATAGTAGCTACTAACAATTGGATACCATGAAATTGGCGAGAAAAAATAAATATTTAAATAAATAAATTTAAATAATCTTTTTTTATATATATATATAAAAATATCCATGGCTTAAAAACAAAGGTGTCATTTTACGCTGCTGATTCATGTTTTCTTTTAAAACCACAATTAGAATCCCCCCCACAGCCTCATAGAGGATCTAGATACTTTTGCTAACCTCTCTGGATTAAAACCAAACCACTTATGAAAACTGTACCATATTACATATTGGATCACTAAAAAATGTAACTTTTACATTACCGTGTAGTTTACCAATAAAATGGTCTGACGGGGATATGGACATACTCGGTATACAAATCCCGAAATATAGAAATGATCTCACTCCAATAAATTTTAATAGAAAGTTAGCAAAAATAGATAAGATCTTCCTACCATGGAAAGGCAATACCTGTCTATCTGTGGAAAAATCACCCTGATTAACTCTTTAGTCATCACTATTTGCTTATGGTTTTGGCCATCACAAAGCCGTGACCTCAATCCTATAGAGAATTTGTGGGAAGAACTGAAAGTGTGTGCGAGCAAGGAGGCCTACAAACCTGACTCAGTTACACCAGCTCTGTCAGGAGGAATGGGCCAAAATTCTCCCAACTTGTTGTGGGAAGCTTGTGGAAGTCTAACCGAAATGTTTGACCCAAGTTAAACTATTTAAAGGCAATGCTACCAAACACTAATTGAGTGTATGTAAACTTCTGACCCACTGGGAATGTGATGAAAGAAATGAAAGCTGAAATAAATCACTCTCTACTATTATTCTGACATTTCACATTCTTAAAATAAAGTGGTGATCCTAACTGACCTAAGACAAGGCATTCTTACTAGGTTTAAATGTCAGGAATTGTGAAAAACGGAGTATTTGTATTTGGCTAAGGTGTATGTCAACTTCCGACTTCAACTGTATGAATGTTTATATATATAAATCTATCCCCAATATTAAAGCTCATCCACCCCTTAAAATAAAAACATTTCAAATACATTGCAGGCTGATTGTGGTGATGGTGTGGGGTGTGTTTTCATGGCATACATTGGGCCCCTTAATAAAAGTGGAGCAATGTTTGAATGCCACAGAATATCTGATCATCATTGCCAATAAGGTGCATCCCTTCATGGCAGCAATGTATCCATCTACAATTAGATTTTTTTCAGCATGATAATGCCCCATGCCACAAGGCTAGGATTGTACTAGCCTGCCCAGTCACCAGATCTCAATCCAATTGAGCATCGGTGGGATGAGATGGAACGAGCAGAGATCCACTACCAGCCAACTTGATACAACTGTGGGAAGCATTGGAGTCAACATGGGCCAGCATCTCTGTGTAACACCTTCGACACCTTGTAGAGCCCCGACAAATAGAAACTATTCTGAGGGCTAAATATATTAGGAAGGTGTTCCTTTTGTACACTGAGTGTATATATACATTGCTCGTTGTGAAATTTCTCCATTTCATTACTTTGGATTTGTGTGTATTGTTCTGTATTGCTAGGTATTACTGCACGGTAGGAGCTAGAAATACAAGCATTTAGCTGCACCTGCAAAAACATCTGCAAATATGTATACCAATAACATTTTTATTTTATTATGATTGGATTCTGTATCTCCGAGGCTGTGTATCTGTAGGCAGGTGCAGCTTCTCTACCCAGTACACAGTGTCCTCACACTTAAGTACCTCTCAACATGGCTTCCACCTGGCAGCTATTCCACGATCGTTTGAGAATAGGTTGCATCCCAAATGGCACCCTATTTCCTATATAGTGCACGACTTTTGACCAGGGTTCATAGGGAGCCCTGCCATTTGGAACTCGACGTATACAAACCAACAGGGCCATTAAAGTAGAGAGGTAGACACTCACACTTTCCTCTTGATTACCAGGAAGTGAATAGGCTTGGATAATTATTAACAGACTTGAACTGAGGAAAAGTAATTAAAATCACAACATAGAGGAGGTGAGGCTACAGAGAGAGAGAGAGGCGGGGGCAGAGACCGAAAGAGAGAACGAGAGAGAGAATAAGAGTGAATGAGAAAGAGTAAAAGAGGAGAGGTTGAAAGAGAGCAAGAGAGAAAGTAGAAAAAGAGCAACAGATCACGGAGGGGAGGTTGCAGAGAGGGCGTGAGAGAGGGAGTAGATAGAGAGAGAGAGAGAGAGAGAGAGAGAGAGACAGAGAGAGAGAGGGAGTAGATAGAAGAGAGAGAGAGAGAGAGAGAGGGAGTAGATAGAGAGAGAGAGAGAGAGGGGGGGGGAGTAGATAGAGAGAGAGAGAGGGAGTAGAGAGAGAGAGAGAGAGGGAGTAGAGAGAGAGAGAGAGAGAGAGAGAGGGAGTAGATAGAGAGAGAGAGAGAGAGAGAGAGAGAGAGAGAGAGAGAGAGGAGACAGAGACAGAGAGGAAAAAGAGAATGAGAGAATGAGAATATAGAAGATAGAATAAGGATAGTGTATTCAGTATTCACTGCACCCCTGTGTGAGAGATATAGTCAGCATTGGTGCAGTTAGCTGCCATTAGCAATGGGGATGTTACACTGCAGCGTTGCTCCCTTTTGTATTGGGTTGCTGAAAAACAGTCCGTGGGAAGCCAGAAGGGATCTTACTGTGCCGGCGGGAGTCACTCTACAACAGACCCACGTTTGGAAAGTCTGTTAAATAGTACGCCTTTTAGATATTCACCCTGTTTTAATGACCAACCGTCCTGCCCACAGGCACAGTAAGTTGAAATATAATTTGATTTAACTTTGGCTTCCCACTGACTTTTTTTTGCGCAACCCAATACAAAAGGGAGCAATGCTGCAGTGTAGCATCAGCAGTGCTAATAGCAGCTAGGGTGCAGTCAGCCTGTCTCTGATTTATCAGCGTCAGCGTGTCTCTGTCCAAGACAGCTCCTTTGTCGTTGTCATGCCAAACATATTGGCTACAGCAAACACCGAGGCAGTTAGAGGAACAGATGGGTTTTAGAACTATGACATATGATGTACTGAGGCAGGGAACTGTTCAAAACACCACAGCTCTGGTAATCACAAGTATTTAGAAAGCACATAGAAGATGCATGTTCAAAGAATATTGAATTTTCAAAAGAGATAACCGACAATAGAAACCTATAACTATCCTTATATCAACAAGTTCCCCATAGCTAGTTTGATTGAATAGTGACCGAAGTCCTTACAATGGATCCAGACAAAGAGGAAATGATTATAAGGCAAAGAAAGGATACATGGTCTGACAATAGAAACCTGTCCAAACACCTTGTTGTTTCTCATATCAGGTTTGAATGAATGTGGCCCAGTCCATTCAAACGATCCAGACAAAGGACTGTGTCCCAAATAGCACCCTATTGCCTATTACAGTCCACCATGCACCCTGGTCAAAAGTAGTGTACTATATAGGATACTGGGTGCTATTTGATGGGCAGACAATGGCTGTGCGCTCTGTTGTAGCTATAGAAGCTGAGTTATGGAGCAGGTCTTGCTGCTTTTAATGATCCATGATGGACTTCACAGGTCCAGGAAGAAAACCTTCTCTAGAATCTACACGCTGTATCCTCTAATCTGGGTCCTGTCAAAGACCAGGATGTTAAATTACAATGGAGGAACAATTCCTAAAATGCATCCTACAACGCACCACAAAGATACAACGCACCAGAAAGATACAACGCACCACAGAGATACAACGCACCAGAAAGTTGAGAGCCAGAGAAAAGAAAAAAACTAAAGTACAATTCACTGAAAACAATTGACTAAGCAGAGCAGAGACAGACTCCTAGAATAAACACAAACATATGCATAACTGCCCCCTGCTGCTGAGGTGGAACGGCCCCATCTCCAGCTAGGGCACAAACTGTGTGGAAGAGGAATCAACAACCCAATAATGCCTCCAATTTAATATCCACAGATAAAGAAATGTACTATGGAGCACGCATGTGTGTGTGTGTGTGTGTATGTGTGTGTGCGTGTTTTGCACCGGCTCCATATTTGACATAATAATTAATTTCCATATCCTGTCTGGGATGGAGGGTGTGTGTTAGGGATTAGGACTGGAGAGCCTTAATTGGATGAATATCTCATCAGAATGACTAGGACTTACAGATTCCAGGGGGGAGAGGGAGGTCGGTACTAGAGAGGAATGGAGATAGAAAGAGCCAGAGAGAGAGAGGGGGAGAGAGAGAAAAAGAGAGAGAGATACATAAGAGAAAGAGTGAGAGGGGGAGAGATTAAACATCTTCATATCCTGAGCAGGAAGAGTATTACTATGCTAATGTGCCGTATCATATGGATTAGGCCAAGCGAGACTGGTGGTTCTTTTCAGAGTATTTTGTTTGTGTAACTTTTATTTGCAATTCTAGCGCCGGCCTGTGTCCCAAACGGTACCCTATTCCCAAAATAGTGCACTACTTTTCACAACAGGAGCCCTGGTTAAAAACAGGGAAGTTAATACGGAACAGGGTGCCATTTCGGACACAGTACTAAGTTTAAGGTTCTGCTTTGAGACTTCAGATGAAGCAGTGGCATTGTAAGTTCTGTTTGTGAGAAATGTTGAGTTGCATTTTTTGTTCAGATTTTTCAAGTATTTTCAATGGGGTATATCCTCCTCTCTATTTCCATTAATTCCTTAGGGGGATCTTTGTCTCTCTTCCCCTCCTTTCTCTCCCTCTCTCCCTCGCTTTAGTCTCTGCAATCTCAGCCAATGTGTTCTATTATAAATGACAACAACGACGCAAACACCAATCAACACAACATCAAATAAGAGACGTAGCTAGAATCAACTTAGAATCAAAATCGGAATCAAACTGATATGCTGTGAAGCACTCTCACCCCCCCCCCCCCCCTCTCCCTCTCCCTCTGTTTTTACCAAACCTTGAGTGTGAGCCCTGGAGACGGACTACGCCTCTGCTCAACTTCCCTGAGGGGAACAAGATAGCTCCTCTCTTCAGAATCCCAGAGAGTAGATCACAAGACCTCGACTACCAGGGACATGATAGAGAATGTGTCCAAAATGGCACCCTATTCTCTATATAGTACACTACTTCTCTGGTCAAAAGTAGAGCACTGTATAGGCAATAGGGTGCCACTTAGGACAGACACAGAGTATGACTCATACTGGAGAAAGGAAAGGACTACATTACCTGCTGTTAAAGTAATATAAAGTTGGGGTTTGTCATGGGAATACTGATATAAGAACAATACAGTTAAAATAGGGTAATTAGAAGATAAAAGATTAAAAGAAGAGTAGGAGTGGGAAGGGGAGGGGATACTGTAGTATGAATACAGGAGGAGGGAGGAATTAAGAGGTGAGAGAGAGGGAACGAGATAGGGGAGAGAGGGGAGACTGAAAGAGAGAGGGGAGAGAGAGTGCTGGAGAGAGGAGAAAATAGAGAAGAGAAAAGAGGGAGAATGAGAGAGAGGGGGGTGAAGGAAGAGAATGAAAAGCGAGAGGTGAGATTGAGATGTCCCACACTGCACTCTGTCTTCCATACTATCTGTCCCAAAAAGCCTGGCTCTGCCTGATTTCCCAGAAGCCCACCACTCCAATCTTCCATTCCTCCACCCCTCCATTTAACCCTCACCTACTGCAGATACATACCCACAGCTAACTGTCAGCTCTCCTCAAAGTCTAACCGTGGAGGAGGGATGGGAGGAGAATAGAAGAAAAGAGAAAGTCCAGAGAATGATGACAAGGTAAGGAAAATAGATGGGGAGGAAAGCGGACAAAGGACTGGAGAGATATAAGGGTAAGGATTGTAAGAAGATTAAGACCAAGCTGAGGTATTATTGTATGAAAAATATCAGAGGGCGGGGCTCTAATCAACCTCTTCCTCTAAATGTGGACAGGCAGGCATCAGGAGAGACTACTGTAGAGTTGTTCAGTACAGCTGGGTTTTAGATCAGGCAGTGAATTGGGCAGCCCCATCATTATGTCAGGGGATGAAACGTTCCAAATGGCACCCGTTTCCCTATATTCATGTCCTGCACTTCAATCACTCAGGCACATCATGCCATTGCTATGAACGTTCTCAAACCACTCTCCGCCATAGTGGTACCCTAAAGTCATGTGATGCCCAGTCATTCTGAACAGGGGATAATGACTGTTTCATCTAAATTATGTTTCCAGGTCACTATAATGTACTTTAAACAAGCCCTGCACCCCCTTGATTATCAAATCAAATACAACTCTGCTTGTGCTTCTAGTTTCGACAGTGCAGCAATATCTAACAAGTAATATCTAACAATTTCACAACAAATACCTAATACACACAAATCGAAGTAAAGGAATGGAATTAAGAATACATAAATATATGAATGAGCAACGTCAGAGCGGCATAGACTAAGATACAGTAGAATAGAATACAGTATAGACATATGAGATGAGTAATGCAAGATATGTAAACATTATTAAAGTGACTAGTGTTCCATTTATTAAAGGGGCCAATGATTTCAAGTATGTATGTAGGCAGCAGCCTCTGTGCTAATAATGGCTGTTTAATAGTTTGATGGCCTTGAGATAGAAGCTGTTTTTCAGTCTCTTGGTCCCAGCTTTGATGCACCTGTACTGACCTCGCCTTCTGAATGATAGCAGGGTGAACAGGCAGTGGCTTAAAGGGTTGTTGTCCCTGATGATCCTTTTGTCCTTCCTGTGACATTGGGAGCTGTAGGTGTCCTGGAGGGCAGATAGTTCGCCCCCAGTGATGCGTTGTACAGACCACACCACCCTCTGGAGAGTCCTGCAGTTGTGGGCGGTGCAGTTGCCATACCAGGCAGTGATACAGCCCGACAGGATGCTCTCAATTGTGCATCTGTAAAAGTTTGTGAGGGTTTTAGATGACAAACCACATTTCTTCAGCCGCCTGAGGTTGAAGAGGCACTGTTGTACTTTCTTCACCACACTGTCTGTGTGGGTGGACCATTTCAGTTTGTCAGTGATATGTACACCAAGAAACTTTCCAACTTCTCCACTGCTGAACCGTCGATGTGAGACACCGATGCACTGGTTACTGATGCAATATTTTCCCGGGAAGCCCAATTCCACCTTCTTCAAACCACTGGCGAAATCCCCTCTTAATCATCTCAAACTGTGTGTTTAAAACACAATTAAATTAAGCACAGACTACCCCTTGCAAATCAGGAAACTCTCAGGTATGTTGTGGTGGACTGTCATTATAATTGCTTCAAGGAAACCTGGAAAATGATGTTTGTAGTGTGGCTAGCCACTGAATGGCTCTTAATTCAATATCAGCATACAGTCATGCTATAACCACTTTTGGAGCTAACTAGTGCTCTCAAATCATATCCTGATGTTGACAGCAGATTGGGTTTGCATTAATAAAATTGTTAAATGATAAAATATTAAAGCATTCGACCTCTCACTAAAAGCGTCAGTCATACAAGAGTTATACGTAAACCAGAACTTGTTTTCAAATAGATGAATAAGAATGTCTCACACCTTGTGTTTTTCCCCATTATCCATATTACAACCTCTCACTTTTTAATTGAAAACAGAACCTTGTTCAAAATATACCCTTTCCAAAACAAGCCATTCAAAGCTGGTTGAAATTCCACCCCCATCCTCCAGAAAAGACAGAAAAAATATTACCACAAATATTATGGTTAAACTCAAATATACTAATTTATTTAAAAAGTATATATACATACTGTACATTATTCATTAGGGGAGATATCATAATAAGTTATCTTTGTAGCTTGTTTCTGTCACTGGTGTTGAGAGGAGTGGGCAAGAGGCAGTATCAGCTTTGGAACTACTGAATCTATTTAAGCACCATAGATCAAAGCGGGACAAAACCCAAATGCTGTTGTGCTCAAAATATATCTTGATAAACAAAAAGGCACAGGGCAAGCCCAACGTGCAAAATATAAAGTACTCAGGAAATAGTAGGAGAGATTCTTCTCAGGAAAACAAATAGAATTTGCAATGACAGACAAAGACAACTGGCAGAGGGAGTATATATACAGTGATAGAGTGGGGATTGGAACCAGGTGTGTGTAATGATGACAAGACAAGTCCGGGGTTGATCAGTGAAGGGCGTTTGCCAGCAGTATGTTCGGCAGCAGCTGAAAGCCGGCAACATCGAACGCCTGACCTGGACAGGAGGGGGAGCCAAAGTGAAGGCTGCTGTGACAGTTTCTGGTCACAGGTTCAGGAGCGGTTGAAAAAGCTGTACAAACAAAGTTATTTTTGTCCTCCGAAGTGGGGGTGGTGGTGGATGGGCCATGAAAAATATATATATATATATATTTTGAGAAAACAAGTTAAATAGCTAACCAGCTGAGCTAGCAAACAATGTAACAAAAGTATAATTTTGAATTCTAAAAACACATTAACAGGCAATGCATTTCAGGAATCACAGTAGCAAGAACCCCTGGTGTTCAATTACTTCCATTTTTTTTAAAGAAAACTCCAAATTTGTCCCACTGCCCTCACTGGCTTTCATGTATTTCAAAACGTGAGATGGTCCGAGGCTAGGAACATAATCATTATGTTCCTAAGTCCGAGGTGTCGGACTCAATGACAGTTGCTGTCCATTGGAGCGCTGCAATTGGTTGCCCAAAATTATGGGGCGGGGTTTATCGAAAGGTCAGTAGAACATTCGTGCACCTGTCCTCAAAAGTACAAACAATATTGTGATGAAACGTGCAACCTACGAATAGTGAACTACTATAGACCAAAAGTGCACTATCATCCTATCACTCGATTCCCTATATGGTGCACTACTCTTGGCCATTTCAGACACAGACAGCGTTTTAGAGCTGGGCCTCAGATCAGGCAGAGCAGCGGGCAGCGCCATAATGCAAGCGACAGTATCTTTTAGCACATCTCAGTGGCTCTCAGTCCTCTAATGCACAGCAGCAGCAGAAGACTGGCAAGCAAGAGGCAGCATCAGGAGCCAATACCCAGAAAACACAATTAAGCAGAAATAAATGATGTCAGCTGAGCCAAACACTTCTCAGACTTCATTGGAGGAACTCTTAGAGGATGCTACAAGGGACTGGGTTTTGGGGATAGGAGAGACACAGAGAGACACACACATACATAGAGATGTACACTGCACACATGCAGACCCCTATCCCTCTGCTGAGAACCCTAACAATGTGATTTCTCTGACTAATCCAGCAATGGAATAACCTAATGAGATTACAAAAATCAGTGTGTGTGTGTGTGTGTGTGTGTGTGTGTGTGTGTGTGTGTGTGTGTGTGTGTGTGTGTGTGTGTGTGTGTGTGTGTGTGTGTGTGTGTGTCAGCTCGAGCATGAGTATGATTTATGATTTAATATCTGATCCTCTCTAATTAGCTACATCCCAGACAGTCACCAAGTGCGCTCGCCACACACACACACACACACACACACACACACACACACACACACACACACACACACCGCCTCACAGTCCCACAATTCATATAACCACAGCAGCATCCGGAAGCGGGCCTTGGAGAGAGACTATTTATTTTATTACACACCTGCATAATTTTACAAAAACATACACTTTGTTTAAATGAGATTACTTTTTCATAACAGTGAATTACACCAAAGCCCATGTCAGATATCTCCCTACAAAGACTTACTTCAGTAGCCTGAGTGCCAGCGCTATCATGCCCAACTCCATGTCACGTATTGTCATGTCAACAGCCTGGCCTCATGGCAATCTCAGCGTTTGTCTTAAGAAGGACAGCAATGGAGTTAGCAATGGCACAAATGGATATAGGAACAGGCTATAGCACACATTAAAAGGCTGTAGAATGAATGTGCATTAAGCCACACCCTACAAATATCACCAGCTGATGGGATTGCACTCCTTTCCAGCATGGCTCTATGGTGAGTAGTCTGTCTACAAATATTTTGGAGAGAATGAGTGAACAAGTTACTAAATCGTCGTGTATTTTTAAGAAGTATCATTTAATATTTCAAGAAATATGTCAATGGTGGTTGTGGGGCTAAAACTGTCCAAACCGAAATGGTCACAACCAAAACAATTGACACCATGGCAATAGATAGAGGTCTCATCTTCGTATCTGTGTCATTATGGCATATGTGACAGCACAGGCTGCAGCACTGACACTATCTCCTGTTTAAAGTTAAATGTGCCATGCTCTACCAAATGATTTACAGCTGACCATCATGTGGGTCAAGTGGACAAGTGCACATTTTAGGAAAGAGGGTTTGAGTATTGAGACGCAACCCTCCAAGAGCCCAAACATTGACGTCTATTTGGCCCAAACAAAAACATCTATAATGTTCTGTACTGTACTGTACCCTACTCTACTGCACTGTACTGTACCCTACTGTACTGTGCTGTACTCTACTGTACTGTGCCCTAATGTAATGTACTGTGCTGTACTAAACTATACTCTACTGTACTGTACTGTACTGTACTTTACACTAGATGGCAGTGATATATCTTAAAGCCATTTACAAATAATAGGCAACCTAATTTGAAGAAGAAGACAATGCTCTCTGATCCTTGGCTGATCCCACCCAACCCATAGGAACCCCCACCCAACCCATAGGAACCCCCACCCAGTTGACTACTAAAAAAATGGTGGAAAGCCTCATTGGCAAAGTCTACACTAAAACGAGACATATCCTTCTAGAGTCCTCTATCTGTCTCTATGATTGACACTTGATTGTTAGTCCACTGTACTTCTTTACATTTATTAAACACACAGGTCATTATTTGTATTTTAGATTATTTGTCGAGTTATTGAAGGACAGGGAAATCTGGTGTCAACACGAAGAAAAGTACAGCAGACAGCCAGACAGTACAGAGAGGGGATAAAAACTGACCCTGTGCGATATCAAGAATATCTGGAAAAAGAATAGGGAAAGAAATGCTAAAGGAAAGGAAGAGGGAAAGGTCAAATTAATAAAATATTTATCTGAGAGGTCAAATACAACACAGGTCAGCAGCAGTGAAAAGGCAGAAAGACTAACAGACAGAAAGACTTACCTTTTATTGATTGTGTTAGTGATATATCAATCACATGTGCCCCATTAGATGTGGTATCAATTAAGTAAGCAATTAAGTTAAGAACGCACAGTATATGCCACGTCACAACCGAAACAATGATGTCACTACCGAAATGCCTGTTATTTTGCCACAATAAAGATAGAAAAAGTGACAACTAATTCATTAGCAACATAATGAACAGATTCAAACAATCAACATTGAACATTTTACAGAGAACAATAGAGATTATAATTATCTAAATTCTATTGAAAGGTTTTGAAAAACAGATTTTAAAAAATCGTGTTTTAGGATGCTTATTTATTCAATCCACAATTTACACCACTTTTGTAGAACGACTTATAGGCTATAGGGAAAGGGTGCCATTGGGGACAAATGCACAAAGTCGCCCTCTCTGTTGCTGCTGGAGAAAGCTTGATTGGAATGGCCTCTGGTTGGCCAAGATTGAGAGGGGTAATTAAGGCGTCCTCATGCTTCCCAGCATAAAACGTTCGGAACAGTTTGTGCATATATTATTATGACATTTTGTGAAGTTTTTGTACTTCAGTGAGGGTTTATTTTTGTCAAGCGAATGTCATTTAAGGGAGTATGCTAGCAAAATCATTCGGTTCACCTAGCTGAGTTCGGCCTCAGCATGCTTCAGAATGGCCGAACACGGCTAGACAAACCGAATGAACTGAACAAGTGTGCTAGCATACTCCCTTAAAATAAAATACCTTTGTTTGAAAAGTTAGAAAAAAGGCGATAGTATCGATTGTCCATTTTGAGACGCTGTAGCAAGTATACAGTTCCTCTAAATAATAACTCAAGAAAACTGTAATTAATTAATTTTGACATTTTGCTGAGGAGATTTTGCAGAGTCGCGCAATTTTACATATACAGTTGAAGTCGGAAGTTTACTCAGTTCTTCACAATTCCTGACATTTAATCCGAGTAAAAAATCCCTGTTTTAGGTCAGTTAGGATCACCACTTTATTTAAAGAATGTGAAATGTCAAAATAATAGTAGAGAGAATTATTTATTTCAGCTTTCATTTCCTTCGTCACATTCCCAGTGGGTCAGAAGTTTACATACACTCAATTAGTATTTTGTAGCATTGCCTAAAAACATTTCAACTTGGATCAAACGTTTTGGGTAGCCTTCCACAAGCTTCCCACAATAAGCTTGTGTAACTGAGTCAGGTTTGTAGGCCTCCTTGCTCACACATGCTTTTTCAGTTCTGCCCACAAATTTTCTATAGGATTGAGGTCAGGGCTTTGTGAGCAAGGAGGCCTACTCCAATACCTTGACTTTGTTTTCCTTAAGACATTTTTCCACAACTTTGGAAGTATGCTTGGGGTTGTTGTCCATTTGGAAGACCCATTTGCGACCAAGCTTTACCTTCCTGACTGATGTCTTGAGATGTTGCTTCAATATATCCACATAATTTCCCTACCTCATGATGCCATCTATTTTGTTAAGTGCACCAGGCCCTCCTGCAGCAAAGCACCCCCACAACATGATGCTGCCACCCCCATGCTTCACGGATGGGATGGGGTTCTTTGGCTTGCAAGCCTCCCCCTTTTCCCTCCAAACATAACGATGGTCATTATGGCCAGACAGTTCTATTTTTGTTTCATCAGACCAGAGAACATTTCTCCAAAAAGTGCGATCTTTGTCCCCATGTGCAGTTGCAAACAATAGTCTGGCTTTTTTATGGCAGTTTTGGAGCAGTGGCTTCTTCCTTGCTGAGCGGACTTTCAGGTTATGTCGATATAGGACTCATTTTACTGTGGATATCGATACCTTTGTACCTGTTTCCTCCAGCATCTTCACAAGGTCCTTTGCTGTTGTTCAGGAATTGATTTGCACATGTCACATCAAAGTATGTTCATCTCTAGGAGACAGAACATGACTCCTTCCTGAGCGGTATGACGGTTGCGTGGTCCCATGGTGTTTATATTTTCGTATTATTGTTTGTACAGATGAACGTGGTACCTTCAGGCATTTGGAAATTTCTCCCAAGGATGAACCAGACTTGTGGAGGTCAACAATTCCTTTTCAGAGGTCTTGGCTGATTTCTTTTGATTTTCCCATGATGTCAAGCAAAGAGGCACTGAGTTTGAAGGTAGGCCTTGAAATACATCCAGAGGTACACCTCCAATTGACTCAAATTATGTAAATTAGCCAGAATTATCAGAATATTCTAAAGCCATGACATCATTTTCTGGAATTTTACAAGCTGTTTAAAGGCACAGTCAACTTAGTGTATGTAAACTTCTGACCCACTGGAATTGTGATAGAGTTAATTAAGTTAAGTTAATAAGTGAAATAATCTGTCTGTAAACAATTGTTGGGAAAATGACTTGTGTCATGCACAAAGTAGATGTCCAAACCAACTTGTGGAGTGGTTGAAAAACAAGTTTTAATGACTCCAACCTAAGTGTTTGTAAACTTCCGACTTCAACTGTAACTAAAATGTTTGGTGCAGTATCTCTCAATGTAAAAATGTGCATGAAAACGAGTCATCTCACGTGGAATGACAACAAAGACTTTTTTGAAGAATCCCAACCGTTGACCAATCACCGACTTCGGCTTGACTCCAGAAAAACTATGTGTGTCCCCAAACATGCCTTTAAGGCGTCACTTTGACACATACACACAAGCACACACCACCACCACCACACACACACACACACACACTCTCTCTCTCTTTTACCTCAAGGCGGGGCTGTTATTGGCCCTCCCCCACACCTCAGTCTTGTTCCTTGGGACTGGGGGCTGGAGCATCTCTGCTGCCAGGGGGTCTGGATCCTCTTCCTCCCTGCCCACCCACTCCCCCACAACCCTGGGCCGCAGCACTGAGTTATACCCCCCAAGGTTCTAGTGCAAGGGGGAGAGGGGTGGGGGAGGGTGAGAGAGAGAGAGAGAGAGAGAGAGAGAGAGAGAGAGAGAGAGAGAGAGAGAGAGGGACTGTCATATGGCCATTCAGTTCAAAACAGAAAGTAGATTTTGTCAGTGATACATTTGTGTGCCAGGTAAATAAATAAATGTTGCTTCAATGTCTGTCTGTCTGTCTGTCTGTCTGTCTGTCTGTCTGTCTGTCTGTCTGTCTGTCTGTCTGTCTGTCTGTCTGTCTGTCTTATTATTATCATCCAGTGGTGTAGTGGAGGGTAAACGCACACAAACTCTGCTTATACAGCTTTTTTATTTTTTGCAAGCTTTTATGGAAAAATGCATTGAAGGTATAGGGAGCATTACTGTTTTCAACGCGACAGGCAATCAGTTTTTGCACACCATTTTTTTTACCAATTCATCGCTGACAGCAACCCTAACTTGACAGTGCTCACAGCCACTCACACAGTATCACTCATTTAGGTGTCTACACCGTGTTCGAAGTGGAATGGAATTCAATACTTAATACATGATAGGAGGGTAAATATATCTTAATATTCTGTCTGTCTTTGTCTTGTCTAGAAGGAGATTATCTGGGCTTGGAGCCAAGCAGACATACTGTACTGTAATACTGTATGATATTACCTCTATAGGGAACGTCTCTTCTTGAGGACAAGAATATATCAAATGCTGCTGCTATCTTCAGGGTTGGAATTATGGGGGCTTGGCAGTGCCATGAGAAAACAGATGGACGCCCATGAAAGTTGAAATATTAAGGTGGACACACTCATAAGCTTTAGTAATAAAGGTTACTAAAACCTTTTGTTTGAGGGGCCTCCTGACAATCAATTTGCAATTAAGACTGTGTGCAATACTGGGAAATACTGTACACTGGAAAGTCAGTGCTCTCATTACCGTGTAGAATCCAGGTCAAACAAAGCTTTGTCTACACACTAGCACCCAGGAAAATACAGGAAGAGGACATGTTTATTGAAGTTTCTGCAGATGGATGTCATTCCCATGAGATTGTGGTTTGTCATTATTCTCACACACACACACACACACACACACACACACACACACACACACACACACACACACACACACACACACACACACACACACCACTATTCTCAGAGCTGTGTGTCGTGCTGTTAACTGAGCCCAAATTGACGAAAGATGGAATCGGATTGCAACAGACAGGGTGGCGACAGTAGAAGGTGACGATGTAACAGTTTCAATATCAGAGGAAAGTCATGACAAGGTAGTTCATAGTCACCTGATCAAGTTCATCAGAAGCAGCGATACCTTTAAGGAAGAGAACAGTGATTCAGAGGGGCTCTGCTTTACCTGCAGTCTCTATTTCCAAAATCTATACAAAATGATTATCGTAAAACGTTACTATAAGTATTACCTCTAGTCAAAAGTGGTTAAGGGTTTACTATAAGATAAAGGTAATACCTCGTGACAGGTTCTCTAGAGCAGTGGTTCCCAAACTTTTTATAGTCTCGTACCCCTTCACACATTCAACCTCCAGTTGCATACCCCCTCTAGCACCAGGGTCAAAGCACTCTCAAATGCTGTTTTTTGCCATCATTGTAGGCCTGCCACACACAAAATACGATACGTTTATTAAACACAAGAACGAGTGTGAGTTTGTCACAGCCCAGCTCGTGGGAAGTGACAAAGAGGTCTTATAGGTCCAGGGCACAAATAATAATATAATAATAATCAATCATTTTGCTCTTTATTTAACCATCTTACATATAAAATGTATTTGTTCATTGACATTGTGAATAACTCACCATAGGTTAATGAGAAGGGTGTGCTTGAAAGGATGCACATAACTCTGCAATGTTGGGTTGTATTGGAGAGAGTCTCAGTCTTAAATCTTTTTCCACACACAGTTTGTGCCTGTATTTAGTTTTCATGCTAGTGAGGGCCGGGAATCCACTACTCACAGAGATACGTGGTTGCAAAGAGGCATCAGTGTCTTAACAGCACGATTTGACAAGGCAGGATACTCTGAGCGCAGCCCAATCCAGGAATCTGGCAGTGGCTTCTGATTAAATTTTCACAGAACCACTTGTTGCAATTTCAATGAGGTTCTCTTGTTCAGATATCGGTAACTGGACTGGAGGCAGGGCATGAAAGGGATAACGAACCCACTGGTTTGTGTCATCTGTTTCCGGAAAGTACCTGCATAATTGAACACCCAATTCACTCAGGTGCTTCGCAATATCACATTTGACATTGTCCGTAAGCTTGAGTTCATTTGCACAAAAAAATCATACAATGATGGAAAGACCTGTGTGCTGTCCTTCTTAATGAAGACAGAGAAGAGCTCCAACTTCTTAATCATAGCCTCAATTTTGTCCCGCACATTGAATATAGTTGCGGAGAGTCCCTGAAGTCCTAGATTCAGATAATTCAGGTGAGAAAAAACATCACCCAGATAGGCCAGTCGTGTGAGAAACTCGTCATCATGCAAGCAGTCAGACAAGTGAAAATTATGGTCAGTAAAGAAAACTTTAAGCTTGTCTCTCAATTTAAAAAAAAACTAGACTTACTGTGTGACAGGTTCTGTCCCGCCTGCTTCCGCTCCCCCTCCCAAGCGCCCGGCTACCCGTCGTCACGCGCACCTGTACCATCACTACGCGCAGCTATGCTCATTGGACTCACCTGAACACTGTGCTGATTGCCCCTGCATATATGTCTGCTCCTCTGTGAAGACATTTTTTGTTCAAAACCTGCTCAGTAGCATTTTAGTCATTTGTTTGAACAGCAGTTTTCAGTTGTTCCCCACAGTCAGGTCTGGACTTTGACTTGGCCATTCTAACACCTGGATATGTTTATTTTTGAACCATTCCATTGTAGATTTAGCTTTATGTTTGGATCATTGTCTTGTTAAATTAAATCTCCATCCCAGTTCAGGTCTTTTGCAGATAGGTTTTCTTCCAGAATTCCTGTATTTGGCTCCATCCATCTTCCCATCAATTTTAACCATCTTCCCGTTGGGCAGGCCCAAACCATGATCTGCCACCACCATGTTTGACAGTGGGTATGGTGTGCAGCTGTGTTGCTTTTACGCCAAACATAACATTTTGCATTGTTGCCAAAAGTTCAATTTTGGTTTCATCTGACCAGAGCACCTTTTACATGTTTGGTGTGTCTCCCAGGTGGCTTGTGGCAAACTTTACATGGATATCTTTAAGAAATGGCTTTCTTTTGCCACTTCCATAAAGGCCATCATTTGTGCAATCTCTACGACTGATTAGGGTCCTATGGTACAGTCATTAACTGTGATCTCTGCAGTTTCAACTGATCATTCTTGTGTGACAGTCTTCTCCCTTGTCTGATACTCCTTCCATTTCAATATTATCGCCAGTGCTTTGGGATGTTTAGCTCGGGAAATATTTTTGTATCCAGTATCTAGGTTCCTTTAGGGACCTCTGGGTACATTGTATTTATCATCATTGTCATTTAGGTCAACATTGGATCATTCAGAGATCCTCACTGAACTTCTGGAGAGAGTTGCTGCACTGAAAGTAAAGGGGCTGAATAATTGTGCATGCCCAATTTTTCAGTTTTTGATTTGTTAAAAAAGTTTGAAATACATGTTGTTCCACTTAGATTGTGTTTGTTGATTCTTACAGTTTTATATCTTTATGTTTAGCCTGAAATGTGCAAAGTTTCTAGAGGCACTTGTCTGCTCCTCTGGTTGTTCCCTTTAGCATTGGTCACGTGTTTATGTCCAGATGTTGTTCCTGTTCCGTTGCATGTCCATCTAAATTAAATGGTTCACTGCCTGTACCTGCTTCTCATCTCCTGCGTTGGGCATTACAGGTTCTCTAGCGCCTTTGCTTTGGGGTTTAGGGTACAGTATTAGGGTTTAGTTACTAGAATCACTGTGTGACAGGTTCTCTAGAGCCTTGGCTTTAGGGTTTAGGGTACAGTATTAGGGTTTAGTTACTTGACTCACTGTGTGACAGCTTCTCTAGAGCCTTGGCTTTAGGGTTTAGGGTACAGTATTAGGGTTTAGTTACTAGACTCACTGCGTGACAGGTTCTCTAGAGCCTTGGCTTTAGGGTTTAGGGTACAGTATTAGGGTTTAGTTACTAGACTCACTGTGTGACAGGTTCTCTAGAGCCTTGGCTTTAGGGTTTAGGGTACAGTATTAGGGTTTAGGGTACAGTATTAGGGTTTAGTTACTAGACTCACTGTGTGACAGGTTCCCCAGAGCCTTGGCTTTAGGGTTTAGGGTACAGTAATAGGGTTTAGTTACTAGACTCACTGTGTGACAGGTATCTCGAGAGCATTGGCTTAAGGGTTTAGGGTACAGTATTAGGGTTTAGGGTACAGTATCAGGGTTTAGGGTACAGTGTTAGGGTTTAGGGTACAGTATTAGGGTTTCGTTATAGACTCACTGCGTGACAGGTTCTTCAGAGCCTTGGCTTAAGGGTTTAGGGTACAGTATTAGAGTTCAGGGTACAGTATTATGGTTTAGGGTACAGTATTAGGGTTTAGGGTACAGTATTAGGATTTGGTTACTAGATGCACTGCTGGACAGGTTCTCCAGAGCCTTGGGTTTAGGGTACAGTATTAGGGTTTAGTTACTAGACTCACTGCATGACAGGTCCTCTAGAGCCTTGGCTTCAGGGATTAGGGTACAGTATTAGGGTTTAAGCTACAGTATTAGGGCTTAGTTACTAGACTCATTGCGTGACAGGTTCTCCAGAGCCTTGGCTTCAGGGTTTAGGGTACAGCATTAGGGTTTAGTTACTGTACTCACTGCGTGACAGGTTCTCCAGAGCCTTGGCTTCAGGGTTTAGGGTACAGCATTAGGGTTTAGTTACTGTACTCACTGCGTGACAGGTTCTCCAGAGCCTTGCCCAGCTTCTTGCTCTCCTGCAGGATGTGGTTGAGCTCATCAAAGTCTTTGCTCTCCCTCCACTCCCACGATGGGTGCTCTATGGACCGCGGCACTGAAACACACAAACACACAGAGCAATTTCATTGAAATGTTCTTCAACACTGAAACCAACCAGAACTTGAGAAAGTCATTCACTTTCACATACGTCAATGAGGCTTAGATAGAAAAGTTTTCTGTATGGAAAAGCTTGGAGGAAAGTCGATGTATCCCCTCCAAGACCATTGGTCTCCCTCAAGGCCTGGAGGACATTACAGCATGATTAGCAGATGAAAATGGGACAAACAAAAAGAGGAAATGACCCAGATTTCATTATCATCTCACCAACGTCTTCCAGTGTCCCCTGCCTTAGCCCTGGGCCCCTCTATCTCCCTCTACATCTCTCGCTTCCTCTAAACATTACCTAGAGGTTTAATTCATGAATGAAGAGTGAGAGATATATACATGAAATATGGAGGGAGAGGGGGAGAGATATTCTCCTATAGGGATATGGGGAATATACATGTAGTCTAACTTAACCCACATCTTATGTGCATCATTATGTTCCTATACTGAGTGTACACAACATTCAGAACACATGCCTTTTCCATGAGATAAACTGACCCGGTGAAAGCTATAATCACTTATTGATGTCACTTGTTAAATCCACTTCAATCAGTGTAGATGAAGTGGGAGGAGACAGGTTAAAGAAAGATTTTTAAGCCTTGAGACAATTGAGACACAGATTGTGTACGTATGCCATTCAGAGGGTGAAGGGGCAAGACAAAATATTTGCCTTTGAACGGGGTATGGTAGTAGGTGCCAGGAGCACAGGTTTGTGTCAAGAACTGCAGCGATGCTGGGTATTTCACGCTCAACAGTTTCCTGTGTGTATCAAGAAAGGCCCACCACCCAAAGGACATCCAGCCAACTTGGGAACTGTGGGAAGCACTGGAGCCAACATGGGCCAACATCCCTGTGGAACAGATTCGACAGCCTGTAGAGTCCATGCACCAATGAATGTAGGCTGTTCTGAGGGCAAAAGAGGGTGCAACTCAATATTAGGATGGTGTTCCTAATGTTTTGTGCACTCAGTGTAAAGTACATCTCTGATTAAACCATCCATATAGAACTGGCCTACTGCACTAATACCCCCGTTTAGGGATAATAATGGACATACATGTAGTGCTTTGCTTTGCCTGAGTCCCAAATAGCACCCTATTCTCTACATATGCCGAATCTTAACTTGATCACTCTTTTGTCACAGAGAATTTTCCTACTGCATCAGGAAATAAAAATATGACTTGTGAGTCCCTGAAAATGAGCAGTTCTCTTTCTCTCCATGCGGGGCAGTCGAGTCATTGGGATCAGGGCTTGCTATCAAAATAATTCTCTCTCTTTCTCGCTTATACGCTAAACCTAGGTCCTATTACTGCAAATGTACAAAAATGTATCTGAAAAGCAGCCAGACACGTCAACAACTGTTGTTTTACATGGCTTAATAACAACATAGATATTGGTCTCTACTAGCCTACGACATACAAGTGAGAAGTGTATGCTAAGGTCAAAATTGAGTTCAATCGTGGCCTGGAGTGGTCTAACGGTTAGGGCTGCTGCATTCAGCGTGGCAGCACACATATAAGCATAACGTGTCGGCGTGGGTTCAATTCTGACCCACGCCGACACTAGGCTACGACATGAGGTTCCACAAATAACTCAATCCCCCCGATTGACTTGATTTATTTACACATTTCAGATATAGACAGGTCAAGGATATCTTGATGAGAAATGACCATACCAGATAACATAAATAGGAAACAAATAAAATAACAACAATATGCTACACCAACATTAGTTTCCATTAAAACAATGTGGCAGGTAAACTGGCATAGTAGATTTGCAGTGGTAAACAATGAAAGTCTTGTACAGAATGCTTGTCAAATAGATTAATCGCCCTTAGTCTGTTCAAAAAGTGTGGGTTTGATTCCTGCTGGGCCACCAATACTAATATTTGGACAGAAAAAAGGCATCTACTAAATGGCAAGAGCCTGTAAAGGTGTTTCTCATTATATTCTGGTGTATCTCTTCAATGCCAGACTGGCAGTTGAGAAATAGTGTTTGATATTGGAAAAGCTTCAGGAACCGCGAGACAAACAGCATAGTGGAGACCCCGATTGAACTTAATTCTGACCTTGACACTTGTATGTCGTAGGCTAGTAGAGACCAATATCTATGTTGCTATTAAGACATGTAAAACAACAGTTGATGATGTGTCTGGCTGCTTTTCAGATGCATTATTGTACATTTGAATGTTGCAGTAATAGGACCTAGGCCTAATGTTTAAGCGAGCAAGAGAGAACATTATTTGGATAGCAAGCCGTGATCCCAATGACTCGACTGCCTCCGCATGGAGAGAAATAGAACTGTTCTTTTTCAGAGACTCATGAGGCTCATTTGAATTTCCTGATGCAGCAGGAAAACGCTCAGCGACAAAAGAGTGACCAAGTTCAAATTCGACATCTGTAGTAATAACCCCCACACACACATGCACGCACACACAGAGTTTTGGATTACATGAAAGATAATGGAGAGAGATCTATATTTCATCAGGACATTCAGTATTAGGTCCTTATGAAAAATACATAACTTTGAAATGATCTGAAATACAGCAGGAAATGGGTGGGTGAAAGCAGGGACACTAAATGTTCTAGAAAGTCATCTGAAGCAGTAATCTAAAACTACTTTAATGGATTCTGCCCTTCTATGTTCCTGAGAAGTGAGTGCTGCTCCTGCATACATCACTGTGATGTGTTGTATCTCTGAACATCACTACTGTATGGATGACTACTTTGAATTGCATCAGCCATCTGTGTAAAGTACAGTACTAGACGTGTTCTACAAAGATACAGTGATACCAGGTGTTATGCATGTTTCATGTATGTTTCATGACTGAAATACACTGGATTACTGGAAGTGTTCTACAGTAGGGGGATGTCCATGTTACATTTATAAACCTGTAGAATACACAGGTACGTAATCTACCTTTTTGACGGTTTGTTTTGAGGAAGAAAAGGAGGATTTTATCTGTTTTTTTGTGTGTAAATTCCTTTCCTGCATGATTCAAACGGTGTCTTAACTCACATACTGTACAAGTTAGCAGAGGCATGTTTAGTCTTTGCTGTTCTTTCCTCTCCTCCCTTTCCTTTTCCTTCCTTCCTTCCTTCCTCTCTATCTATTTTTATCTTCTTCTTCTTTCCATTGTAACGGTCAACTGTAACAGTAGCAGAGAAAGACTAGAAACAACAAGGAATGAAATATTACACATGTACTATATGTTAACAGTAGGTTGAATAATAATAGGCATGTATGTAAACCGTATGTTGAAGCCTTTATTATTCTTGGGAGATAAAGCTATTAAATATTACTCTAAAATATGACATTGTGGTGCTGTGATGGTCCTGCTTTCTAGCCTGTTTGGAAGTGCACGGTTACCCTGCAGTAAACTCTCCCTAACAAAACACATAAGAAACACACACAACAAAAAATATTATATGAATATCCTAAAGCTAAAATATACAGAAATAATACATTATCTGATGAAATTGCTTTAGAAAGGTGCAAAAGACAGGGATGTCCCCTCTCCCCCTCCTGTTTGCACTGGCACTTGAACTGCTTGCTGAAAGAATTAGACAGGACCCAAATGTAAGAGGTATCAGCACTGGTAAACGTGAATATAAACTAAACTTATTTGCCAATCTACTGATATATCCAACCAATATTGAAAACTCAAGGCCCCCTTGCTAAACAATAATGTCCCCATAAATCTTACACACAGAAGAAACCTCTTCAGAATGGCATGGCTCCAAAAGTTTTTATATCTATTCTCGGTAACAACAATTACCTCACCTAAGACATTCTTTAAAAAAGTATCCTCAGTCATAACAGACTTTAAATGGGCAAATAAAACTCATAGAATAAAAAGGAAAGTTGTACATCTCCCTAAGTCTGGGGGTTGCTTTCACCTCCAAGACTTGGAGTTTTATCAACTCACCACCCAAAATGGTCCACATTGGAAACCTAAAAGGCATAGAAACCATAAATGGCTTGATAATACGAAATTAATTTAATTCCATGACAGAATTAAAAATACATTTTGGACTGATCAATGTAGATATTTTCAAATACACTGAACAAAAATATTAATGCAACATGTAAAGTGTTGGTCCCAAGTTTCATGAGCTGAAATAAAATAATCACAGAAATGTTCCATATGCACAAAAAGCGTATTTCTCTCAAATGTTTTACACACATTTCTGTTAGGGAGCATTTCTCCTTTGCCATTATAATCACACCTGACAGGTGTGTAGTATTTCTGTCTGCAATAAAGAGCTCTGATCGGACTGGCCCCCCAGTGGGTGGGCTTTTGCCCTCCAAGGCCCACTCCAACCCAGTCATGTGAAATCCATAGATTAGTGCCCAATGAATTTATTATCATTGACTGATTTTCCTTATATGAACTGTAACTCAGTAAAATCTTTGAAATTGTTGCATGTTGCATTTTTATTTTTGTTCAGTATACATACAACTTAAACGTTTCAGATCACAACATTTCTATTTTAATTATTTTGGATATCCTATTAGTCAGAAAAGGGTATTCATATGATATGTAAGATATACAAAATATTGCAGAGAGCATATTAAACTGACAATCTCTTAGAAAAATATAAACTATTGAAACCAAGACCTAGAACGAACTGATATTGGCACAAAATGGAGGGAATGTTGTAACATAACTAATACAATTACAGTTAATGAAAATGTACACTTAATCCAGCATAAACTAATGTATATAATTGATTATACAAGAGACAAAATTCACAAATTCAACAGCACAATGACAGAGTCATGTCTTAAGAGTGAAACTAATAATGATTCAATAATCCATGCTTTCTGGGAATGTCATAAAGTCCATGTGTGGAGTTAGAAAGTTGGCTGTCTGTCACGCCCTGACCTTAGTGTTCTTTGTTTTCTTTATTATTTTGGTTAGGTCGGGGTGTGACATGGGTGATATGTGTGTTTTTGTCTCATCTAGGGTGTTTGTACTGTCTAGGGTTTTTTGTAGATTTATGGGGTTGTTTCCATCTAGGTGTTTTGTAGGTTTATGGTTGCCTAGATTGGTTCTCAATTAGAGGCAGGTGTTTATCGTTGTCTCTGATTGGGAACCATATTTAGGCAGCCATATTCTTTGGGTATTTTGTGGGTGATTGTGCCACACGGGACTGTTTAGTTTCCGTTTCACTTTGTTATTTTGTATTTGTGTCATGTTCAGTCTTTTCTATTAAAACATGGACACTTACCACGCTGCGTATTAGTCCGATCCTTGCTACACCTCTTCAGATGAAGAGGAGGAAATCCATTACAGAATCACCCACCAACAGAGGACCAAGCGGCGTGGTAACGGGCAGCAGCAGCAGCATCGAACACAAGACTCATGGACTTGGGAGGAAATTCTAGACGGGAGAGGACCCTGGGCACAGCCAGGGGAATATCGCCACCCCGAAGCAGAGCTGAAGGCAGAGAGGCGCTGGTATGAGGAGGCAGCACGGCGTCGCGGTTGGAAGCCCGAGAGTCAGCCCCAAAAATGTATTGGGGGTGGCACACAGGGAGTGTGGCAAAGCCAGGTCGGAGACCTGCGCCTACTTTCTGTGCTTACCGGAGAGCGAGAGGGACCGGGCAGGCACCGTGTTATGCTGTGGAGCGCACGGTGTCCCCGGTGCAGGTGCATAGCCCGGTGCAGTACATTCCAGCTCCTCATATCGGGCGGGCTAGAGTGGGCATCGAGCCAGGTGCCATGAAGCCGGCTCTACGTATCTGGTCTCCAGTGCATCTCCTTGGGCCGGCATACATGGCACCAGCCTTACGCATGGTGTCCCCGGTTCGCCAGCACAGCCCAGTGCGGCCTATTCCACCTCGCCGCACTGGTCGGGCTACGGGGGGCATTCAACCAAGTAAGGTTGGACAGGCTCGGTGCTCAAGTGCGCCTGCACGGTCCGGTCTATCCAGTGCCACCTCCACGTACCAGCCCTCCGGTGGCAGCCCCCCGCACCAGGCCGTCTCTCCGTCTCATCCCTACAGATGCTCCCGCCTGTCCAGCGTCCAGTCTTTTCTATTCAAACATGGACACTTACCACGCTGCGTATTGGTCCGATCCTTGCTACACCTCTTCAGATGAAAGGAGGAAATCCTTACACTGTCAGAAGTATTACAATGTAAATGTACTTTTAATCCGTATGTCGCATATTTCAAGACGTGGCATATAATGGTGCAGTGAGATACCCGATGGGTTGGACGATACTCTACTCATCAATTATCTTTAAGAAAAAACATATACTTAACTGGAAATCAAACAATTCTCCATCGTTAAGACAATAGAAAAATCATATGCTTCATTATCTAAATATTGAAAGAGCATTGGAGACGGAGAGGAACAAAAGGGTGCAATTTGAGGACATTTGACAGAGTAGTGCGGGCACTGGAGATAGGAGTGAGAACAGGTGGGCCTGGGTAGCTGTGATGTCATTGATGTTTGTGTGGATCTGTATGTTCTGTATTAACAAAAAAGTAAATAATCTTACCAAAAAAAAACACAACTTGTTTTCCTATGGAGAGAAAAAAATCTATTCTGGCTTTTCTGCAGTGTAACATATTTCGTTGCTCAAAGTGAGCAATAGGCACAAAATATTTATTTTTGTTGTTTGTTTTCTTGAATCTTGAAATGCATAGAGGGATTCACCCATAATCATTGTACCTAGAGTACAATAATATATGCAATATCTCTGACACCTCACCCTGCAGTCATGAGAAAAGGCGATCTACTGGAGTTTAGTTTTCTTGTAAATGTCTCTCTGTCATGACAAAGGAAAAGTAATGAGAATAGAATGTAGATCAATGACATAACAAGAGATGACGGTTTATTGTTGTAACAATTCATTGGTCAAAATAAACTGTTGATTTAGTCAATGAGTCTAAATGACATACTTTTGAAATACATTCAATGTATTTTTTTCTTCATAATTTCACACGTAAACAAACAAACAACCATATATTAATGGTGAAATCCAGTATTTTAACATTATAGGCTGGATCCAAATAAGATTTTTGCAAAACAACCTTGTTTTTGTTATGTTATGTTATGCACAAAATAGTTTGATGGATTCTGCCCTTCTATGTCCTGAGAAGTGAGTGCTGCTCCTCAAACACCACAGCTCAGGTTTTCCAATAGTGCCCTCAAAGCTCATCACTAAGCTAAGGACCCTGGGACTAAACACCTCCCTCTGCAACTGGATCCTGGACTTCCTGACGGGCCCCCCCAGGTGATAAGGGTAAGTCACACATCTGCCACAGCTGATTCTCAAAGAAGACAGGCCCATCAGGGATGTGTGCTCAGTCCTCTCCTGTACTCCCGGTTCAATGACTGCCACGGCCAGGCACGACTCCAACACCATCATTAAGTTTACTGATAACACAACAGTGGTAGGCCTGATCACCGACAATGATGAGACCGCCTGTGAGGGAGGAGGTCAACTAGACCTTTCCGTGTGGTGCCAGGCCAACAACCTGCCCTCAACGTGATCTGGACAAAGGAGATGATTGTGAATCAGGAAAAGGAGGACTGAGCGTCCCCCATTCTCATCCAACCTGCAGTGGAGCAGGTTGAGAGCTACACCACTGGGTGGTGACATCACCAACAAACTAACATGTTCCAAGCACACCATGACAGTCATGAAGAGGGCATGACAAAAACCTATTCCCCCTCAGAGACTGAAAAGATTTGGCATGGGTCCTCAGATCCTCAAAAGTTTCTACAGCTGCACCATCGAGAACATCCTGACCGGTTGCATCATCTCCTGGTATGGCAACTGTCGGCCTCCGACCGCAAGGCACTACAGAGGGTGTGGCGTACAGTACATCACTGGGGCTAAGCTTCCTGGCATCCAGGACCTCTATACCAGGTAACAAATACCATTCTTTTCACAAATGGTGTCAGAGGAAGGCCCTACATTATTGTCAACGTCTCCAGCCACCCTAGTCATAGACGGTTTCTCTGTACCGCCCGGTGACGGTACCAAAGCCCAAGTCTTGGTCCAAAAGGCATCTTAACAGCTTCTACCCCCAAGCCATAAGACTCCTGAACAGCTAATCCAAGTCAATTGTCTTTTACGCTACTGCTTTGTTTATTATCTATGCATTGCCACTTCAATTCCACCTAGATGTACATATTAACTCAAATACCTCAAGGCTAACCGGACCCCTAAACAAACTGACTCTGCACCGATACCCCTGTATATAGCCTCGCTATTTTATTTTACTGCTCGTTGAATTATTTTGTACTTTTATTTTCTATTTTTTTACTTAACATTATTTTTCTTAAAACTTCTTAAAGCATTGTTGGTTAAGGGCTTGTAAGTAAGCATTCCACTCTAAGGTCTATACCTGTTGTATTCGGCGCATGTGACAAATACAATTTGATTTGATTTGTACTGTGTTGCATCTCTGAAAAGTACTTCTGTATGGATGACTACTTTGAATTGCATCAGCCATCTGTGTAAAGTACAGTACTAGACGTGTTCTACAAAGATACAGAGATACCAGGTGTTATGCATGTCTCATGTACAGTATGTTTCATGACTGAAATATACTGGATTACTAGAAGTATTCTACAGTATGGGCAACACTGGCTAAGTACACAGGTACGTAATCTACCTTTTTGACAGTTTATTTTTAGGTAGAATAGGAGGATTTTATCTGTTGTTATTTAGTGTAAATTAATTTACTGCATGAGTCACACGGTGTCTTAACATACATGTTAACAGAGGCATGTTTAGTCTTTGCTGTTCTTTCCTCTCCTCCATTTCCTTCCTTCCTTCCTCTTATCTATTTTTCTCTTCCTCTTCTATCCATTATTATGGCCAACTGTAATTGTAGCATAGAAAGACTAGAAACTAACGGGGAATGACATATGACACATGTACTGTATGTTAACAGAGTGTTGAATAACAATAGACATGTATGTAAACCGCATGTTGATGCCTTTATTACTTGGGTGATGAAGCTATTAAATATTACTATAAAAGATGAGATTGTGGTGGCGTAATGGTCATGCTTTCTAACTCGTTTTGAAGTGCACGGTTACCATGCAACAAACTCTAACCCACAACATACATAACAAACACACACTAGTTGTCTTTCTATGGAGAGAAAAAACATCTATTCTGGCTTTTCTGCTGTTTAACAGATTTCATTGCTCAAAATAAGCAATAGGCACAAATATTATTTACACAAATGATTATTATTTTGTTGATTATTGAAATGAATAGAGTGATTCACCCATAATCATTGTACCTACAGCATATTAATATATAGATGATCTGCTTTTATCTTGATATCTTGGACCTCACCCTGCAGTCAGGAGAAGAAAGGGCGAGCTACTGTAGTTTAGTTTTCTTGTAAATGTTAACTCTGTCATGACAAAGGAAAAGTAATGAGAATGGAATGTAGATCAATGACATAACAAGAGATGACGGTTTATTGTTGTAACAATTCATTGGTCAAAATAAACTGTTGATTTAGTCAATGAGTCTAAATGACATACTGTTGAAATACATTCAATGTATTTTTCTCTTCATATTGTTACACAATATCCACCCTTCATCACCAGCGTGAATGACACTGGGGCTGTTGCATATTAGGCCGGATGGTACCTAAGACAGTGATGCGGTTTGGGTCCCAGACACAGTCCTCTTCCAGACCACTCTTCACCATACCACAGTTAGGAGGAACCCAGGCGGTGTCGTAACCGTTCTCATGCCAGGTTGTCCGCAGAGGATGATCCTGACAGTCAATTCTTTTCACCTTGCCCACATTGACTTGGACTCGAATGACAACGCTCTGATGTTCAGGAAGAGGCAGGGGGTACCTGCTTGCCTTCTGCAGGTCTCGGCTGAGGTACACTCCACACCTCAACATACCAACAGGAGACTGATGAAAACCAGTGTTCAGGATTTGATTTGCGGCCTGCTTAGTGGTGCCGTGGTACATGATGTAGGTTTTGCCATCTTGTGGTTCAGATTGGCCCAGTCGCACTACCCCAAGAGGAAAAGTGAAGTCATCTTCTGCCCACATGGTTGTGTAATTGCTGCTGTAAAGAAGACAGGACTGTCAGCTATGTGAGAGATCTACTACACCCTAATGATATTGCCAGTCAGGCACATGCTCAGATAAAGTCCTAGGGGTACTGGAGAACCTGCCATTTGTCCCTACTATTAAAACAGTGCCCTTTCGATTGGTGGTGTTTTTAAACTAATTTATTTTCTCTCTTGTTACTTTAATTGTAACAAATTGCCCATCAAACTAAATGTTCTCATAAAATCATGAATCTTGT
The DNA here is from genome assembly GCF_036934945.1 of Oncorhynchus masou masou. NCBI lineage: Eukaryota > Metazoa > Chordata > Actinopteri > Salmoniformes > Salmonidae > Oncorhynchus > Oncorhynchus masou. The sequence goes on along the minus strand of NC_088239.1, from coordinate 23,896,916 downwards.
AAAAAGTCCCCTCCCCGCCCTTCAACCTGCATGGAGTGATCTACTGGGTGGTGAGTTTGAAATGAATACTGCCAGTAGTAAGTTACTTAGAGTTGCTAACATGTGTCGTCTCAGGATCAGGGAAAGGGGCAGGCACAGTTTGACTGTTTGTCAGTAGCAGAACAAATTTACATCAAGTAAAGACTACTTATATATGCTTTAAAACAAGATAAATACCTGAGTTATCTACATTTGGGATGATCAGCTGATCTAAACCACCACAGTAGTGATTCTAGCAAAGATACTTTCACTAGCTAGCTACATAGTTGTCTTTGCTGTCTTCGTATCCAAGATAATTGTGTAGTTTAGAGTGTGTAGACTTAGAGTGATTATCTTAATTTACCGAGGTTAGCTAGCCAGCTATTTGTCGTCCTTAACGTAGGAGATGCTGCTAGCTAGCTAGCCAACAGCTAGCCAACGTCTACCGAATTGAACTTCAACTACCCGGTCAACATTCCGCCTCGCCCCACAGGTAGTATCACATTTTCATTTCACTTCATTACAGTACAACGGTTTGATTTGTTTGATCGTAGCTAGCTAGCTACATAGCTGTCTTTGTATCTAAGACAATTGTGTAGTCTAGAGCGATTTTCTAAGTTAGCTAGCCAGCTATTGTCGTTCTTTTAACGTAACGTAACGCTATCAACACTGCTAGCTAGCCAGCTAGCCCCCGAATAGCAGCACTGTAGAAACTATTACAGTAGAACGGTTTGATTTGTTTGATCGTAGCTAGCTAGCTACATAGCCGTCTTTGTATCTAAGACAATTGTGTAGTCTAGAGCGATTTTCTAGGTTAGCTAGCCAGCGATTGTCGTTCTTTTAACGTAACGTAACGCAATCAACACTGCTAGCTAGCCAGCTAGCCCCGAATAGCAGCACTGTAGAAACTATTACACTCGACGGAACGACTTGATTAGTGTAGTGTCAACATCGCAGCCACTGCCAGCTAGCCTACAAAGTCAACAACGCAGCCACTGCCAGCTAGCCTACTCCAGCAGTACTGTATCATTTTAGTCAATAAGATTCTTGCTACGTAAGCTTAACTTTCTGAACATTCGAGACGTGTAGTCCACTTGTCATTCCAATCTCCTTTGCATTAGCGTAGCCTCTTCTGTAGCCTGTCAACTATGTGTCTATCTATCCCTGTTCTCTCCTCTCTGCACAGACCATACAAACGCTCCACACCGCGTGGCCGCGGCCACCCTAATCTGGTGGTCCCAGCGCGCACGACCCACGTGGAGTTCCAGGTCTCCGGTAGCCTCTGGAACTGCCGATCTGCGGCCAACAAGGCAGAGTTCATCTCAGCCTATGCCTCCCTCCAGTCCCTCGACTTCTTGGCACTGACGGAAACATGGATCACCACAGATAACACTGCTACTCCTACTGCTCTCTCTTCGTCCGCCCACGTGTTCTCGCACACCCCGGTCAGCGGGGTGGTGGCACCGGGATCCTCATCTCTCCCAAGTGGTCATTCTCTCTTTCTCCCCTTACCCATCTGTCTATCGCCTCCTTTGAATTCCATGCTGTCACAGTTACCAGCCCTTTCAAGCTTAACATCCTTATCATTTATCGCCCTCCAGGTTCCCTCGGAGAGTTCATCAATGAGCTTGATGCCTTGATAAGCTCCTTTCCTGAGGACGGCTCACCTCTCACAGTCCTGGGCGACTTTAACCTCCCCACGTCTACCTTTGACTCATTCCTCTCTGCCTCCTTCTTTCCACTCCTCTCCTCTTTTGACCTCACCCTCTCACCTTCCCCCCCTACTCACAAGGCAGGCAATACGCTCGACCTCATCTTTACTAGATGCTGTTCTTCCACTAACCTCATTGCAACCCCCCTCCAAGTCTCCGACCACTACCTTGTATCCTTTTCCCTCTCGCTCTCATCCAACACTTCCCACACTGCCCCTACTCGGATGGTATCGCGCCGTCCCAACCTTCGCTCTCTCTCCCCCGCTACTCTCTCCTCTTCCATCCTATCATCTCTTCCCTCTGCTCAAACCTTCTCCAACCTATCTCCTGATTCTGCCTCCTCAACCCTCCTCTCTTCCCTTTCTGCATCCTTTGACTCTCTATGTCCCCTATCCTCCAGGCCGGCTCGGTCCTCCCCTCCCGCTCCGTGGCTCGACGACTCATTGCGAGCTCACAGAACAGTGCTCCGGGCAGCCGAGCGGAAATGGAGGAAAACTCACCTCCCTGCGGACCGGGCATCCTTTCACTCCCTCCTCTCTACATTTTCCTCCTCTGTCTCTGCTGCTAAAGCCACTTTCTACCACTCTAAATTCCAAGCATCTGCCTCTAACCCTAGGAAGCTCTTTGCCACCTTCTCCTCCCTCCTGAAATCCTCCTCCCCCTCCCCCCTCCTCCCTCTCTGCAGATGACTTCGTCAACCATTTTGAAAAGAAGGTCGACGACATCCGATCCTCGTTTGCTAAGTCAAACGACACCGCTGGTTCTGCTCACACTGCCCTACCCTGTGCTCTGACCTCTTTCTCCCCTCTCTCTCCAGATGAAATCTCGCTTCTTGTGACGGCCGGCCGCCCAACAACCTGCCCGCTTGACCCTATCCCCTCCTCTCTTCTCCAGACCATTTCCGGAGACCTTCTCCCTTACCTCACCTCGCTCATCAACTCATCCCTGACCGCTGGCTACGTCCCTTCCGTCTTCAAGAGAGCGAGAGTTGCACCCCTTCTGAAAAAAACCTACACTCGATCCCTCCGATGTCAACAACTACAGACCAGTATCCCTTCTTTCTTTTTCTCTCCAAAACTCTTGAACGTGCCGTCCTTGGCCAGCTCTCCCGCTATCTCTCTCAGAATGACCTTCTTGATCCAAATCAGTCAGGTTTCAAGACTAGTCATTCAACTGAGACTGCTCTTCTCTGTATCACGGAGGCGCTCCGCACTGCTAAAGCTAACTCTCTCTCCTCTGCTCTCATCCTTCTAGACCTATCGGCTGCCTTCGATACTGTGAACCATCAGATCCTCCTCTCCACCCTCTCCGAGTTGGGCATCTCCGGCGCGGCCCACGCTTGGATTGCGTCCTACCTGACAGGTCGCTCCTACCAGGTGGCGTGGCGAGAATCTGTCTCCTCGCCACGCGCTCTCACCACTGTTGTCCCCCAGTGCTCTGTTCTAGGCCCTCTCCTATTCTCGCTATACACCAAGTCACTTGGCTCTGTCATAACCTCACATGGTCTCTCCTATCATTGCTATGCAGACGACACACAATTAATCTTCTCCTTTCCCCCTTCTGATGACCAGGTGGCGAATCGCATCTCTGCATGTCTGGCAGACATATCAGTGTGGATGACGGATCACCACCTCAAGCTGAACCTCGGCAAGATGGAGCTGCTCTTCCTCCCGGGGAAGGACTGCCCGTTCCATGATCTCGCCATCACGGTTGACAACTCCATTGTGTCCTCCTCCCAGAGCGCTAAGAACCTTGGCGTGATCCTGGACAACACCCTGTCGTTCTCAACCAACATCATGGCGGTGGCCCGTTCCTGTAGATTCATGCTCTACAACATCCGAAGAGTACGACCCTGCCTCACACAGGAAGCGGCGCAGGTCCTAATCCAGGCACTTGTCATCTCCCGTCTGGATTACTGCAACTCGCTGTTGGCTGGGCTCCCTGCCTGTGCCATTAAACCCCTACAACTCATCCAGAACGCCGCAGCCCGTCTGGTGTTCAACCTTCCCAAGTTCTCTCACGTCACCCCGCTCCTCCGCTCTCTCCACTGGCTTCCAGTTGAAGCTCGCATCCGCTACAAGACCATGGTGCTTGCCTACGGAGCTGTGAGGGGAACGGCACCGCAGTACCTCCAGGCTCTGATCAGGCCCTACACCCAAACAAGGGTCCTGCGTTCATCCACCTCTGGCCTGCTCGCCTCCCTACCACTGAAGAAGTACAGTTCCCGCTCAGCCCAGTCAAAACTGTTCGCTGCTCTGGCCCCCCAATGGTGGAACAAACTCCCTCACGACGCCAGGACAGCGGAGTCAATTACCACCTTCCGGAGACACCTGAAACCCCACCTCTTCAAGGAATACCTAGGATAGGATAAGTAATCCTTCTCACACCCCCCCCTAAATGATTTAGATGCACTATTGTAAAGTGGCTGTTCCACTGGATGTCAGAAGGTGAATTCACCAATTTGTAAGTCGCTCTGGATAAGAGCGTCTGCTAAATGACTTAAATGTAAATGTAAAATGTAACTACCTACCTTTCATCTGTGGTTCTAGCTTTCTTACCCTACAATGTGTGACGAGCGAGTGTGCTTCATGCACAGACCCATTAAAGGTCTGTTCACGACCCTGTGGCTAGTCTACATTATTATGTCTGAGGGACAAGTCGGGTAGTAGCTTAAATTTCATGGGTGACAGTAACAAATACCCATTCTTTTCACAACATTATAAACAAATTTATTTTTATATGAAAATGTCATGGTATGCATTCAGTCAATTGTTTAGCTTCTTTGTTGGTGACCTACTCTTTGATCATATGCACATTTTACATAGAGGATTTAAGAGACTTAAAATAGTAAAAGTAAAAAAAATCATAGACCTCCACAAGTCTGGTTCATCCTTAGGAGAAATTTACAAATGCCTGAAGGTACCACGTTCATCTGTACAAACAATAGTACGCAAGTATAAACACCATGGGACCACGCAGCCGTCATACTGCTCAGGACGGAGACGCGTTCTGTCTCCTAGAGATGAACGTACTTTGTTGCGAAAAGTCCAAATCAATCCCAGAACTACAGCAAAGGACCATGTGAAGATGCTGGAGGAAACGGGTACAAAAGTATCTATATCCACAGTAAAACGAGTCCTATACTGACATAACCTGAAAGGCCGCTCAGCAAGGAAGAAGCCACTGCTCCAAAACAGCCATAAAAAAGCCAGACTACGGTTTGCAACTGCACATGGGGACAAAGATTGCACTTTTTGGAGAAATGTCCTCTGGTCTGATGAAATAAAAATATAATTGTTTGGCCATAATGACCATCGTTATGTTTAAACAAAGAAGGGGGAGGCTTGAAAGCCGAAGAACACCATCCCAACCGTGAAGTACGGGGGTGGCAGCATCATGTTGTGGGGGTGCATGGCTGCAGGAGGGACTGGTGCACTTCACAAAATAGATGGTATCATGAGGTAGGAAAATTAAGTGGATATATTGAAGCAACATCTCAAGACATCAGTCAAGAAGTTAAATCTTGGTTGCAAATGGGTCTTCCAAAACGACAATGACCCCAAGCATACTTCCACAGTTGTGGCAAAATGCCTTAAGGATAACAACGTCAAGGTATTGGAGTGGCCATCACAAAGCTCTGACCTCAATCCTATAGAACATTTGTGGGCAGAACTGAAAAAGAGTGGCGAGCAAGGAGGCCTACAAACCTGACTCAGTTACACCAAAATTCCCCCAACTTATTGTGGGAAGCTTGTGGAAGGCTACCCGAAATGTTTGATCCAAGTTAAACAGTTTAAAGGCAACGCTACCAAATACTAAATCATTGTATGTAAACTTCTAACCCACTGGGAATGTGGTGAAAGAATTAAAAGCTCAAGTAAAACATTCTCTCTACTATTATTCTGACATTTCACATTCTTATAATAAAGTGGTGATCCTAACTAACCTAACACAGGGAATTTTTACAAGGATTAAATGTCAGCGACTGTGAAACTGAGTTTAAATGTATTTGGCTAAGGTGTATGTAAACTTCCGACTTCAACTGTTTGTTTCATGACTAAAATCCACTTAGACACAACCAAAAGACTCCAAATAGGATAAGGGTATCCTGTGGTCATGTAGGGAGTTGCACTTGGAAAGCCAGGACTGTTGGTTTGATTCCTGCTGGGCCACCAATACCAATATTTGCACAGAAAAAAGCATCTGCTAAATGGCAAGAGCCTGTAAAGGTGTTTCTCATTATATTCTGGTGTATAGAGGAGCACAGCTGTCTCTTCAATGCCAGACTGGCAGTTGAGAAATACTTTTTCAGGAACTGAGAGAAAAACAGAAGAGTGAAAGCCACAACTGATCTTAATTCTAACCTTACCATACACTTCACACTTGTACTTCACAGCCTAGTGGAAACCAAAATCTCTATTGTTATTAAGCTATGTAAAATGACGGCTGATGATGTGTGGCTGCTTTTCAGATACATTTTTGTACATTTGAATGTTACAGAAATAGGGCCTTGGCCTAAAGTTGGAGTGAGCAAGAGAGAACATTAATTTGAGGGCGAACCGTGATCCTATTAACTCGAATGCCCAGCATGGAGAGAAGGAGAACTGCTCTTTATCAGGGACTCACGGGGCTCATTTGAATTTCCTGATGCAGCAGGAAAATTCTCAGCGACAAAAAAATGATCAAGTACACACACACACACACACACACAATAGTTTGATGGATTCTGCCCTTCTATGTTCCTGAGAAGTGAGTGCTGCTCCTGCATACATCACTGTAATGTGTTGTATCTCTAAACATCACTACTATATGGATGACTACTTCGAATTGCATCAGCCATCTGTGTAAAGTACAGTACTAGAAGTGTTCTACAAAGATACAGTGATACCAGGTGTTATGCATGTTTCATGTATGTTTCATGACTGAAATACACTGGATTGCTGGAAGTGTTCTACAGTAGGGGGATGTCCATGTTACATTTATAAACCTGTAGAATACACAGGTACGTAATCTACCCTTTTGACGGTTTGTTTTGAGGAAGAAAAGAGGATTTTATCGGTTGTTATTTAGTGTGAATGAATTTACTGCATGAGTCACACGGTGTCTTAACACACACAAGTTAACAGAGGCATGTTTAGTCTTTGCTGTTCCCTCCCTCTTTCTATCTATTTTCTCTTCTCCTTCCTACCTCTTTCAATTGTAATAGTCAACTGTAACAGTAGCATAGAAATACTAGAAACAAAGAAGGAATGAAATATTACACATGTACTGTATGTTAATGGCTGCTAAACAGACATCTCCAGCACTTCAGAGGCGGCTGCCCGGAGACAGAGATTAGGAATCACTGGCCACTTTAAGGAAATGAAACACTAGACACTTTAATAATGTCTCCGTATCTTGCATTACTCATCTCATGTGTGTAAACTGTACTCGACACTATTCTACGGTATCTTAGTCACTTCAATTGTTTGTAAATATTGCATCATTCACCTCATATGTATAAACTGTACTCTATACTATGCCACTGTATCTTAGATCAATACCGCTCTGACATGTATATATGTTCTTAATCCTTTCCTACTTAGATGTACATGTATTATGGGAATACGTTGTGAAACTGCTAGATATTACTTGTTAGATACTACTGCACTATCAGAGCTAGAAGCAGTAGCATTTCGTGTGCCAATAACATTTGATTTGATTTGAACAGTATGTTAAATAATAATAATAGACACATGTATGTAAACTGTATGTTGATTCCTTTATTTCCTGGGAGATTAAGATACTAAATATTATTATAAAAGATGAGATTGTAGTGCTGTGATGTTCAGGCTTTCTAGCCTGTTTTGAAGTGCACGGTTACCCTGCAATAAACTCTCACCAACAAGATACAAAACAACACACACTACTTGTCTTCCTATGGAGAGAAAAAATATATATTCAGGCTTTTCTGCTGTTTAACATATTTCATTGCTCAAAGTAAGCAATAGGTACAAATTATTTTCACAAAATGTTAATTGTTTTGTTGATTTTGTTGAAATGAATAGAGTGATTCACCCATAATCATTGTACCTACAGTATATTATATATAGATGATCTGCTTTTATCTTGATCTCTGACACCTCACCCTGCAGTCAGGAGAAAAGGCGAGCTACCATAGTTTCGTTTTCTTGTAAATGTTCTCTCTGTCATGACATAGGAAAAGTCATGAGAATAGAATGTTGATCAATGACATAACAAGACATGATGGTTTATTGTTGTAACAATTTATTGGTCAAAATCAGCTGTTGTTTTAGTCAATGAGTCTAAATGACATACTGTTGAAATACATTCAATATATTTTTCTCTTCATATTGTTACACAATATCCACCCTTCATCACCAGCGTGAATGACACTGGGGCTGTTGCATATTAGGCTGGATGGTATCTAAGACAGTGATGCGGTTTGGGTCCCAGACACAGTCCTCTTCCAGACCACTCTTCACCATACCACAGTTAGGAGGAACCCAGGCGGTGTCGTAACCGTTCTCATGCCAGGTTGTCCGCAGAGGATGATACTGATTGTCAATTCTTTTCACTTTGCCCACATTGACTTTGACTCGGATGACAACCCTCTGATGTTCAGGAAGAAGCAGGGGGTACCTGCTTGCCTTCTGCAGGTCTCGGCTGAGGTACACTCCACGCCCCAACATACCACCAGCAGACCGACGAAAACCCGTGTTCAGGATTTGATTTGCGGCCAGCTGAGTGGTGCCGTGGTACATGATGTAGGTATAGCCATTTTGTGGTTCAGATAGGCCCAGTCGCACTACCCCAGAGGGAAGAGTGAAGTCATCTTCTGCCCACATGGTTGTGTAAATGCTGCTGTAAAGAAGACAGGACTGTCAGTGATGTGAGAGATCTACTACACCCTAATGATATTGCCAGTCAGGCACATGCTCAGATAGAGTCCTAGGGGTACTGGAGAACCTGCCCTTTGTCCCTACTATTAAAACAGTGCCCTTTTGATTGATGGTGTTTTTTAAACAAATTTATTTTCTCTCTTGTCACTTTAAATTGTAACAAATTGCCCATTAAACTAGATATTCTCATGAACTCATGAATCTTGAAACAAGTCCCCTCCCCGCCCTTCAACCTGCATGGAGTGATCTACAATGCTGGGTGGTGAGTTTGAAATGAATACTGCCAGTAGTTGGTTACTTAGGGTTTCTAGCATGTCTCGTCTCTCAGGGACAGGAAAAGGGGCAACTGCAGTTTGACTGTCAGTAGCAGAACAGATTTAAATCAAGTAAATACTAGTTAGCTTGTTTTGAAAGCATAACTAACTAGCTGATTCATCTGCATTTGGGATGATCAACTGATTTAGCCCACCACAGTAGTGGTTCTAGCAAAGATACTTTTACTTCCTCCCTTTCATCTGTGGTTCTAACTTGCTTACCCTACAATGTGTGATGAGTGAGTGTGGCTTTTTTTTATATACCTTGAGCATCTCCCCCATCAAAGGTCTGTTCACACGACATTTTGATTTAGTTTAATAACTTCTTTTTTGCTCAGAATTTTCCTTCACCGCAGAAAATGTAAACTTGGAGTGTATTTGAGTTTTAAAAAGGCATCTAAAGTTTGTAATTTCCACTTTGACATTTCAGACTAGATTCCCTCGAACAAAACATTTATCGACACCTACAAAATTGTCCAATTATTATAATCCACATAATAATTCAAATTTCCCATTGCTGCAGGATTATTTTCCTGCTGTAGCAAACTGTCTCAAATTAAAATCCTACATAAGTAGCTTGACTTCTATGGGTGACAATAACAAATCTCCATTCTTTTCACAACATTATAAACATAAACCGTAAGGTGCAAAATGATTACATGGAAATGTCATGGTATGCATTCATTCAATTGTTTCGCTTTTCTGTTGGAGACCTACTCTTTGATCATATGCACATTTTACAGAGAGGATTTAAAATAGCCAAGGCAAAGGACATCCTAAACAAATTGCACATCTACAGATTCCAAAAATAACCAAAATGCAGAGTTGAAATATTAAACCAAAATGTCAAATTTATGAAGTATGATCACGATTAGATGGATAAAGTACTTACCTAATGTTGTCTAGGTGATGTTGATCTCAGGGTACAGGTAAGGTAAGAGTGATTCAACAGATTGCTTTAGAACAGTTCTAGAGGAAGTTATGATAAGGGTGTGTCGTTTGGGCAATATGCAAACGAATGAGGATCTGCTTTTAAGTTTCATTTCCCATCATACAGGATATCACATGATCAAGGTTCATATAAGGAATAGAGGGGAGACTAAACAGTTTCCACCCTCCTCCTCGAACTCTCTCTCTCTTGCTCACTGTCTTTGTTTTAAGGGGTGGGTCAACTTTAATATTGCGGATAGATTGTTGCTTCCAGCAATGTAATTGTCTGAATCATTTCCAATTCCCCATATATTTTTGGGGTAAATATATATATTTATATATTTACAGTCGGGGTCAAAAGTTTTGAGAATGACACAATTATTCAGTGCTTCAGTGTCTTTAGATATTTTTTGTTACTATGGAATACTGAAGTATAATTACAAGCATTTCATAAGTGTCAAAGGCTTTTATTGACAATTACATGAAGTTGATGCAAAGAGTCCATATTTGCAGTGTTACCCTTCTTTTTCAAGACCTCTGCAATCCACCCTGGCATGCTGTCAATTGACTTCTGGGCCACATCCTGACTGATGGCAGCCCATTCTTGCATAATCAATGCTTGGAATTTGTCAGAATTTGTGGGATTTTGTGTGTCCACCCGCCTCTTGAGGATTGACCACAAATTCTCAATGGGATTAAGGTCTGGGGATTTTCCTGGCCATGGACCCAAAATATCGATGTTTTGTTCCCTGAGCCAGTTAGTTATCACTTTTGTCTTATGGCAAGGTGCTCCATCATGCTGGAAAAGGCATTGTTCGTCACCAAACTGTTCCTGGATGGTTGGGAGACGTTGCTCTCGGAGGATGTGTTGGTACCATTGGCTGAGAAGCAACACCACACCTGAATCATCTCAGGATGCTTTACTGTTGGCATGACACAGGACTGATGGTAGAGCTCCCCTTGTCTTCTCCGGACAAGCTTTTTCCGGATGCCCCAAACAATCGGAAAGGGGATTATTAAGAGAAAATGACTTTACCCCAGTCCTCAGCAGTCCAATCCCTGTACCTTTTGCAGAATATTGCTTCTTTGCTGCCCTTCTTGTCACCAGGCCATCCTTCAAAGGTCTTTGCCTCACTGTGCGTGCAGATGCACTCACACCTGCCTACTGCCATTCCTGAGCAAGCATTGTACTGGTGTTGGCTCGATCCCGCAGCTGAATCAACTTTAGGAGACGGTCTTGGCGCTTGCTGGACTTTCTTGGGCGCCCTGAAGCGTTCTTCACAACAATTGAACTGCTCTCCTTGAAGTTCTTGATGATCCAATAAATGGTTGATTTAGGTGCAATCTTCCTGGCAGCAATATCCTTGCCTGTGGAGCCCTTTTTGTGCAAAGCAATGATGACGGCACGTGTTTCCTTGCAAGTAACCATGGCTGACGGAGGTGGCAGGGCTGCAATGTAGCCCTGGGGATTCAGTTTGCAATTAATTGCAATTCATCTGATCACTCTTCATAACATTCTAGAGTATATGAAAATTGCCATCATACAAACTGAGGCAGCAGACTTTGTGAAAATTAATATTTGTGTCATTCTCAAAACCTTTGGCCACGACTGTACATATACTGTCACGACTTCCGCCGAAGTCGGCTCCTCTCCTTGTTCGGGTGGCGTTCGGCCATCGCCGCATCAGTTTTCATATTCCCATTTGTTTTGTCTTGTTCCATACACACCTGGTTTTCATTCCCTAATCACACTGCATGTATTTAGTCCTCTGTTCCCCTCCATGTCTTTGTGTGAAATTGTATTTATGTTATGTGGGTATTGTTACGCGCCATACTTTTTGTCTATGTTCCGTGTTTGAGAATAAAAAAGTGCGCCTGTTCACTACACTCCGCTCTCCTGCACCTGACCTCGCCTCCAGTACACACCCTTAACATATATACACATATGCATATATAAACATGCATATATATAAACACAAACATATACATACATAAATATACCTATCTTTTTGAAATATATTTTCCTTTATTATTTTCCCCCAACCCTTCCACCCCTCCCCTAATTGGAGTAAACTAATGGACAACAACACTGAGGCTTCTACTTCCAGCCTATACATACTATATACATTTTACAGACACAATGTATTTTACAATAGTTATATTATGTTGGTTTTTGTCCTCGCCCTCCTCTATTTCTGATGTCCATCCTGTTTGACTTGCCATATATTTGTAACTGTGCTATTTCACAAAAGTTCTGAACCTGTATACATTTTACAGACCCCCCCCAACTCAATGGCACTTCAATCTTTTGTCTTGCCCATCCACTCTCAGAATAGCACGCGCACACAATCCATGTCTCAATCGTCTCAAGGCTTAAAAATACTTCTTTAAACTGTCTCCTCCCCTTCATCGACACTGATGGAAGTGGATTTAACAGGTGACGTCAATAAGGGATCTTAGCTTTCACCTGGTCAATCTGTCATTGGGAGAGAAAAAAGCAGGTGTTCATAATGTTTTGTACACTCAGGGTCTGTTTCATGCCTGAAATGCACATCGTATGAGAAGGTATCCTGTGGTCCATTGTGGCTCAGTTAGTAAGGAGCTTGAAATGTCAGGATTGTCCGTTTGATTCCCGCTGGGGCCGCCAATATATGTTTCAAAAACATCGGCATTATATTCCCGTGCAGCTTTGAGAGGAGCACAGCTCTGTCTCTTTGGTGCCAGTTAAGGTGTAGTGTGTGATATTGGAAAAGCTTCGCAATCAGGGCCACCAGGGTAGACACACAGACACAGAGATAGAGACAGATCCTCACATTCATTGCCTCCTGAGCAATGGTCTGACCACAGCCTGAAATAGCCTGGGACTGGCAGAGACAGAGAGCAATACTGAATTATTGAGGTTTCTCTCTCTCTCTCTCCCCATCTTTTTTTCTCTCTGACCCATCTCTCTCTCTCTCGTTCAGATTCCATCCACCCAGTTATCTGTGCTATAGACCCTCCGGTAGTGTACCCATCTGGCTCTAGCACAGTTAACCATGGCTAATTTAATGGGAAATTACATCCAATTAAAAGGGGAGATTGAAACTAACGAGGTGAATAATTGGGGTACAACAGGTATCAATGCAATGGACGAACGGTTCCTACTCAAACCTGCAGTTCAGCTTGCTGGAGTTTAGGGGAGATTGGAAGCGCTGTGCCGTGACACCACCTTCACTAAGACCTGATGTGTCTGTCTGTCACACCGAAAGCAAAGAAGCTTCCTAGTGTTTGTATTACTGTCGGTGGACTTTGTTCAGAAAAGACTGGCAGGATTGGCACCTGCTACATCTGCTGCCGAGAGGTTCCCGACATCAATTTGTAATGACAGAGGTACTGACAGGACTGTTAAAGGTTATATAGGTGTGTAAAAGGGAAGACTGAAAGCAATGAGGTGAATGCTTAGGGTACAGCAGGTATCAACGTAAAGTGTGAACGGTTCCTATCCAAACCTCTACTACAGTCTGTTGGACTAGAGAAGGGAGATACAGAGGCTCTCACAGATACACAGCATTCAAATGCAGATACACTCACAGGACTTGGATTCTGGTGAGGGAGGGGAGATGTTAGACACAGCCAGATCACTCTTAGACTTCTTGGGTTTCTTAGGGTGGATCTGCCAGGGCTTCTCATAACTCCTGAAGTCACGACGTCCTTTACTCTCTGCTGGGAGGAGATGAACAAAGCAAAGTACAGAGAGATCATTAATTAAAACCTGCTCCAGAGCGCTCAGGACCTCAGACTGGGGTGAAGGTTCACCTTCCAACAGGACAACAACCCTAAGCACACAGACAAGACAATGCAGGAGTGGCTTGAACGGACCAGCCAGAGGCCGGACTTAAACCAGATCTAATATCTCTGGAGAGACCTGGAAATAGCTGTGCAGCGACGCTCCCCATCCATTCTGACAGAACTTGAGAGGATCTGCAGAGAAGAATGCGAGAAACTCCTCAAATACAGGTGTGCCAAGCTTGTAGCGTCATACCCAAGAAGACTCAAGGCTGTAATCGCTGCCAAAGGTGCTTCAACAAAGTACTGAGTAAAGGGTCTGAATACTCACAGTACCAGTCAAAGGTTTGGACACATCTACTCATTCAAGGGTTTTTCTTTATTTTTACTATTTTCTACCATGTAAAATAATAGTGAAGACATCAAACAAAACTATGAAATAACACATATGGAATCATGTAGTAACCAAAAAAGTATTAAATAAATCAAAATATATTTGAGATTTGAGATTCTTCAAAGTAGCCACCCTTTGCACCTGATTACAGCTTTGCACACTCTTGGCATTCTCTCAATCAGCTTCATGAGGTAGTCACCTGGAATGCATTTCAATTAACAGGTGGGCCTTGTTAAAAGTTAATTTGTGGAATTTCTTGCCTTCTTAATGCGTTTGAGCCAATCAGTTGTGTTGTGACAAGGTAAAGGTGGTAAACAGAAGATAGCCCTATTTGGTGCAAAACCAATCCATATTATGGCAAGAACAGCTCAAATAAGCAAAGAGAAATGACAGTCCATCGTTACTTTAAGGCATGAAGGTCAGTCAATCCAGAAAAACATGTAAAGAACTCCTTTGGTCTGATGAGTCCAAATGTGAGATTTTTGGTTCCAACCGCCGTGTCTTTGTGAGACGTAGAGTAGGTGAACGGATGATCTCCGCACGTGTGGTTCCCACTGTGAAACATGGTGGAGGAGGTGTGGGGGTGCTTTGCTGTTGACACTGTCAGTGATTTATTTAGAATTAAAGGCACACTTAACCAG